>NW_015386505.1:1284275-1317303 GCF_001527695.2 Protobothrops mucrosquamatus | reverse complement strand
TAGAAAGATAGGATACAAATGGAAATTATAACTAGCTATTCCAATACCAATTATATATTTTTATAAAGGGGACATTCCAAATGGCTGTAAACTGATAAGGAACCGCTCTGATTGTAAGGACATAGATTGGACAACATACACTTGTGTGCTGGGATTTCAAGTATTTGGTGAGTAATATATTCCTATTTAATATTCTTAAGTTTAAAATCAGTCTACTCTGGAAAATACAAAGATTATACTGTTCATAGAGTGTTTTAAATATTCTGCTGCTGTTTCTTTAAACTGACTTCGTAAATGGAATTGTAATATCAGTCATTCCAGTATTTTCTTTTTCATTAAATATAATTGTTTCGGTGGAAAATTGTTACAAATGCATAGGCATCTATTACAAATCAGAATTATTAGCAAATAATTATGTAACTTGTATCACAATGCCACAGCAAAACCTCAGTCTTTTGTGAAAGTTACCTGAGGTTGAATACAATTTGGGGGCACAGGTCTAGGCATATAACTTTTCCTTTGTTATCATAAGAAACAGGGTTCCCAATTGGGCAATTTTAAGATGTGTGAATTTCAACTCCCAAAATTCCCAGCCAGTATGCCATGGCTAATAATTCTGCAAGTTGAAATCCACACAACTTAAAGTTATCCAGGTAAGGAAATAGTGATAAGAAAAGACTGAACGTTTGTCATTAAATCTGTATTTGTTTTAAGGTTTCAATTCATTCAGTCCATTGTTATCTTAATATATTTCAATTATTTAAAAATGTGCCTCCTAAATTTGGGCAATAATAAGGTTTTTCTTAGTTGTTTATTAAAGTAATAAGAGGACTTAGAAAATATTTTTTACATTGGGTTCTGCCATGTCAGATAAAGCATTTGTCTTTTTTCATACATATAGGAGAAATTGTATTTCTAAGATAATTATTAAACATTGGATTATTTAGTTTTGATTGATGTATTCTAAATGGATGGCTAATCTCTTAAAATTCTTCTGAGGACAGATATAGAACTTGTAACTACCTAGAATTATTGGCTGACTAAGGCTGATAGAAATTTGGAGTCCAGCATCTTGAGGAGTATAAGTTTCTGTATTTGTCCCTTGTTTTAGTAACATTTTTATTCTTTTGTTTTTATAAAATGAAGGAGTATGGCCAGAAGGATCAGATGGAACAGATATAAATGCCAGTGTGAGGTCCCATAAGAGGAAAGTGATAGCTGTGGCTGATGACTTTTGTAAAGTCCATCTATTTCAGTATCCCTGCTCCAAAGCAAAGGTAAGTTTAGGGACAATGTTTTAGAGCAGGAATGAGAAGAAAAGTGTTTGTATACTATAAATGTATGGCTGTGTATTCAGCTTCACATGCTAGAATCTCTTGTGGAAATAACAGTTTCCTTTCCTATGCACCAAATTTCCCAGAATAGTTATTGTCCAATCTCTTCTTTAAAAACTCCAGTATTCCAATACTCACAACTTCTGGAGCAGGGTCCCCAACCCCTGGTCGGCGGACCATTACCGGTCCGTGGCCAGTTAGGAACCAGGTGTGCTGAAAGCGCATCTTCCACCTTCAGGCATGCAGCGAGTCTGCAAGGGCCTGGGCAGAGGCAGGACAGTGGCGGGTGAGAAGCCGTCTTGCTCAGTGCAAAGGTTCTCTCGTGGCTGCGCTTGCAACATCTGAGCTCTGTGTCCTTCCTCTTCTTCCTGGTCCTGCTTCTTCTACTATCTCTTCTTCTACCTCTTTCTCCTCTTCCTGGTCCTGCTTCCTCTTCCTCCTGCTACTCTTTTTCCTCCTCTTCTTCCTCACTTTCCTCCTCTCCCCCTCCTGGCACCCCAGATGGGCTCACGCTCTCTTTGTGCAACTCTCCATGTTTGCAAGATAAGCGCGCGTCACCCCAGCCTTCAACGGGGGGGCTTCTCTTAATGCCTCATTAGAGGGGGAAAATCTCCCCCAAGGTATGTATGTGTGTGGGTGTTTCTTTTTTCTCGGGGTGCAAATAGGGGCAGGTAGAAGCTATCTTTCACCTTAAGCACTGTGTCTCCAAGGGAATCTCTTGTCTGCACCTTTTCTAAGACTGCTGGGCTCTGTTGCACTTCAACTGGAGTTTTTTGCTTTTGTTTTGATGCTCCAGATGCCCGTGTTTTGGCAACATCTTGCCTGGTTTTTGTGGTTTAATTTGGTATGTGGTGTGTGTTCCTCCTTCCTTTGTGCAGCTCTCCAAGTTTGCAAGCTAAGCGAGCTCCTACCTGGCTTGCAGTGGGGGGGGGAGAAGCTACATTTCCCCTTAAACGCTATGTCTCCAAGATAATCCCTCTCTCATCTGCACCTTTTCCAAGACTGCTAGGCTTGTGCAGTGCTGAGTTGGTTTGGCCTCCCTCCCTCCCTCCCTCCCTCCCTCCCTCTCTCTCTCTCTCTCTCTCTCTCTCTCTCTCTCTCTCTCTCTCTCTCTCTCTCTCTCTCTCTCTTTTGAATGGTTTTCTCAGCACTTCCTCATTCCTCTTGAAGTTTCTGTGAGCTGCTTATCCCAGCAATCTTTGGTGCTATGCAAATGCAGTGCACTTGCAACCAGGGACAAGTGGACAACCAATGATTTCCAAGATTGCTGGAAGATGCAAACCAATTATTCTGGTTAGCAGCTTCCCCACTTCTATGACAGAGTTATTTACAAGAAGAATGGGACTAACCCATTCCTATGAAACTTGCACCCTTATTCTATAAGTAAAATCTATTGTTAGAAGATTTATATATGCCAAAGTGACCAGTAGCATTAGACTTAGATAGAATTCATGTTTGTGGTTTGCTAAAATGTACAATACATTGAAAAGATAAGATATATTTTTCCTAGTTAAATACATGTAATTGGAAGTTGAGTTAACCCTGTTTGATGTATAGCTTGATTCTAACACTGGTGTTTTTTATTTGTGTTAACAGGCTCCAAGTCATAAATATAGTGCCCATAGTAGTCATGTAACAAATGTCAGTTTCACTCATAATGATAGTCATTTGATTTCAACTGGAGGCAAAGATATGAGTATCATTCAGTGGAGACTTGTTGAGAAAGCAACTTTGCCACAGAATGATACTACTATAGACATGGGCACAAACAAAGTGCCTGTAATTGCCAGTGACAGCTTTACACAGCCAAGTATCCCTGTGTCCCTTAATCAACCATTGGATGAAATGGCAGCCAGTGAAAATTTAATGGATGGCTTTTCACCATCCTTCGAGAGTGACGTGGAGCATACTGTGAAGACCAATGAAGAGCAGAATGAGGAGCAAAGTGAGGGAAGCAGTCTGGATCCAGGGGAGCCAAATTGTGAAGAACCACCTAGTGAAATGAGCGAGGAACAGAGTGAATCCACTGTTATTGAAGATCAGCAGGAAAACTCTCCAATGTCTTATCAACTTGAAATTCAAGATGATCTTTAGATATTTTCTCTCAGTGCACATTATTTTGTAAAAAAAAAAAAAAGAGGATTCAAGTAAGGAAGGGAAGCAGCTCTGACATGGAACACTCAAGTTTCTGTGGAAGGCTTGTTAGTTTGATCTACTTCTGTTTTCAACTCATGGAATTATTGTAAGGACTCATTTTGACAGTTCCAGTCAAGTGCTAAATAGAAAACTAGAATGTTACCTTAGGTTATATATAATTCTGAAATTGCTAAGAGAAAGAGGCATAACTAAGGAAGAGTTTTCTGAGAGAAGCAGGTAGAAAATCTGGGAAAGAACTTTTAAGACCGTTCAGAAGCATTGGGTAATACCTGCTATGTAATGTAACCCTGGTGAAAGCCCTTCAGGAAGCTCGTCTTTCTTTTTTTACATTAAAAAGAGAAGGAGAGGAGAATAAGACAACATAGTGGCACATACAGTGCTGTGCTTATTGCCGTCTTGAGTAATACCTATGCAATTTTCTAAAACTAGCAATTCTTACTAGCCGCTACTTTAGATGCTGGTTGTTCTAAGACAACTCATATTAAAGTATACTTTTGTTTGTTCCGTGTTAGTAGATCTTAAAAGAACCAAATTAAGATAGCAAGTGCTGCTTAGTTTTCCAGCCAATGACAATGTAATTTCAAGGAACTACTTGCATTGACATACTAAAATTCAAGAATACCAACTGTGACTCTATTGCAAACTGACTTAACTTCATTAAGATAAAAGTTCTAATTCTCAAGTTCATACCTGACCTTCAGATACAAATTAGTACTTTCAGTAAGAGACTAAATATTAGAGAAATAGCATTAAGTTATAAAATCTAATGCTTGGGAGTAATGTAATTATTGACTCAGTTTTTTAAAAAAAATTAGGGATAACCTTAACATAAGAAATTTTCACACAGACTTTTCTACAGCCATCTTTTTAACAGCTGTAATATAAATGTCCCATTTTCTTGGATAATGTTGGCTATTTTTGAATTTTTTTTCTCTATTTGTGTGTTTCTTTTTTCTCTTGTCCAATTTTGTAAGCCGTGCAGCTCAGAGATAGCTGGACCTGGCCAGTTATGGGATATCATGGCATTTTATTATGTGTTAAAAATATCTTTTTTAAAAAAAAAAATTAAAATGCATCAGCTACATTTTTTCTTAAATATCTAAGTTTTCCTGTTTAAATGTTTGTTGAAAAACATCCTACTTTATATTTTACTTACATAGGATTTTTTTAAAATTGTGCTGATATTTTAGACCTTATTTAGAAATTGTGTTTAGAAACCTTCGTTAAGTCTTAAGTGTGCAAGCGTTTACGTGAATGTGCCATTCCAAAGTGCATCAGAACTGTCATTCCCTTCTATTAACTTCTCAGGAGTAAATACTACAGATCAGGTATGTAATCTACAATATTCATCAGTGGAAACATTAACAATTGACTTGGACTCCCAAAGGACATAAAGACTGTCACATACAGAAAGATACAGGTGCACATACATCTTTGTTTACATCCATTCCGGAAAACCTCAATATAATTATCTTCAGAAACCATGATGTGAATTCCAAGCAACTGATCTCTTTTGCTTTATCTAAAAAGCTGTACTGTTAAATGATATATTCGAATGCCCCAGTGTATGATTGGCCACTTTGCCAAAGAGTCCCTGTGGGCAACACACATACAAATACTGTATCAAGATAATGGATTCCTTTGAAAAGGAGGCATCTGCGAGGGAGGAGGCCCATTTTCAGTGATTTACAACTTTCCGGTCTGCTTCAGAGTTCTAACCACCCATAATAGATAGAGGAAAAGATGGAGAAAGGGGATTCATTGAACATTCTCCCCCATTTTTTTGTTCCACTCTATTCCACAGGGAGAGATTAACTGAATAACACAGCTTTTAAAAATGTAGTAAGATAAAATAGTTCTAGTAATTTTAGTTAACATGAAATGGTTTGTAGAGCTCTTTAACATCCTCAGTGAGTAACATGAAAACAGAGCATTTTGTTTGGATTTCTCTATTACCTTGAGGTTGCCATATAAAGTGAGAATTAATAGTTGTGATTTTCCTCATGTTATAGATTAACAGATTATTTTTAAATGCCAAAAAAAAGGAAAAAAAGCCTTACAATTTTTGATTGCTGGCAACTACTGTTCAATAAATAATTAAATCTGTGATAATAGAAATGGGTGGGATTATGTTAACTGTAAATGTTTTAGGGTAAAATTGTGAATGAAATATGATTTGAGTGTGTCATGTGAAGATGTTTGAGCCATTCTGTCTATCATGCATTCCTGTCTCATGGCAGAAAAATCTGAAGATTTAAAATAATAATAAAAATACAAGAATCAATGTAATGTAGCAGTCTCTTCTTGTTTGTATCTTTCCTGGTTGATATGTTTGAATTTCAGTAGTCTAAGGAAGGGCTGTTCCAGTTTGCTAATCAATTCAAGGCAGATGTGATCTGCTTGAGGCAGAGCAAATGAAGCCAACTCAATCTTTTTGTGTCAGAACGTATGATGAAGCTCCATGGCCAGTATCTGGGCAGGGCAAGAATGATTCAGGGATGTCCAAGTCAAAGTGCCCTTGCAGTCAGACTTCTACATATAGTAAAAACTTGAGGTGACCCATGGTTTCGTACATTCAATATCCTTCAGACAGAAATGATATAATCATTTCAATTATATCCATTTCTCTAAACTGAAAAACAATTAATTTAAAAGTCATGATAACCACCATCAGCCTTTATTCCACTTGGTGACCTCTATTTCCATTCTTATGTATAGAATAGAGCTGGAAGGGACCTTGGAGGTCTTCTAGCCCAGCCCCCTGTTCAAGCAGGAGAACCTATACCATCTCAGACAAGTGACTGTCTAGCCTCTTTTTAAAGATCTCCAGTGATGGAGGGCCCACGATTTCTGGGGGCAAGCTATTCCACTGGTTAATTGTCCTCACTGTCAAGAAGTTTCTCCTTAATTCCAGGTTGCTTCTTTCTTTGATCAGTTTCCAACCATTGTTTCTTGTCCTTCCCTCTGGTGCTTTGGTGAATAACGTGACCACCTCTTCTTTGTGGCAGCCCCCCAAATACTGGAATACTGAGATCATGTCTCCCCTATTTCTTCTTTTCTTTAGACTAACCAAACCCAAGTCCCACAGCTGTTCTTATGTTTTAGTCTCCAGGCCTTTGATCATCTTAGTTGCTCTTCTCTGAATTTTTTCCAAACTCTCAACATCTTTTTTGTGATATGGTGACCAAAATTGGCTGCAGTATTCCAGGTGTGGTCTTGGGTTTTATAAAACAGTACTAATGCCTCACATGATCTTGATTCTATGCCTCTGTTTATACAACCCAGGATTGAATTAGCTTTTTTGGCTGCTGTTGCATTCTGCTGGTTCATGGTTAAGTGATTGTCCACTAGGACTCCAAGGTCCCTCTCACAGTTACTGTTTTTAAGCCAGGTCTTGCCCAATCTGTTGGTTTTTCCTATCTAAATGTAAAACTTTGCTTTTCTCCACATTGAAATTCATTTTGTTGGATAGGGCCCATGTTCAAGTTTGTCAGCATTTTTTGGGATCCTGAGTTTGTCTTCTGGGATGTTGGCTACTCCTGCCAGTTTGGTGTCATCTGCAAATTTGATGAGTTCCCCTTCAATTCCCTCATCTAAGTCACTGATGAAGATATTGAAGAGTATTGGACCTAAGACGGAAGCTTGTGGTACCCCACTACTTACTTCTCCCCATGTGGATGTAGTGCCGTTGAGGACTATTTGTTGAGTATGGTTCACCAGCCAGCTACAGATCCATCTGGTGGTGATGTTGTCTATGCCACCTTTTTCTAGCTTACCAAAGAATAGGTTGTGGTCTACTTTATCAATTATTTTATTTATTTATTCTAATTTCTCTTTTAATTTTTTTAATATCCCTTAGAAATCTCATGGTCCGAAAATTTGAGTAAAACAATTTTGTGGTTTCAGGGTTTTTATTTTACTTTTCTGGCTTGGAGATCAGCCAGTATCCAAGGAGATACTGTAACTTTCTGTCCACAAAATTATTTCAGGTGACCACTGAATTAGGCTCCCTATCCAAACAGGTTACTTTGATTAGATTTAGGGGGTTTGTTTAAAGTATCTTACCTTCAGATATGAGTACTCCAGGAGCTTATTGGGTGTTTTGGAATATTAAAAACAAAGGCAAGAAGTATTTGCAAATACTGAACTATTTACCATCAAGGTTTTTCATACAAGGAATTGCTTTAGGTGTTGTTTTGGTGTCAATTGAATAGAACATTTTTTATTCATCAGAGACTCACCTCACTTTCAATATGATGTATTGGCCTAGGATAACAGTGGACAACCTTGGAAATCATGTAGTTTCTCATTTCTGCAGCCTCTGCAGCTTCTCAGTAATTCAATGGAAAATCATCAAAAGGTCAGTGGCTGAAGTGTCAGCCGTTTGATGGTAGAAAAATGAGAGGAAAAGCAGAGAGAGATCACATTAAGACAGAATTGGGCCTCCTTATCTCTTTTATATAAAAATTGCTCTCCCAGCTACAAAACTCTTGCCTGACTCTGCCAGAGGGGTATGTCTATGAAATCATACACAGAGAAGAAGATAGTTTACCTATGTACATAACAAATGTTTGGGTAAAATGTATCCTAAAACCTATTAGGCTTCTGAAAAAAACAACACCTCAATAACCATGTAATAAAGAATGCACAGGGTTCAAGAAATTGTACTGTAATTGGATACATGCACACATGGAAAGTGTTAGGTTGATCGTTTTCCCTGGGTGGAGATCCCTAAACCCTTCAATCTATACTATACTTTCCAATATTCCTGGGAAAAGCCTATTGGAATCCTGCCATCAAACACTTTTTCTTAGAAAAATCCTCTCTGCAGCTGAATTACACAAAGGTAAGTGAAGTTGTGGCCTATTTTTCGTATTTCCCTTCTTTTGGTGAGAACAGCTTTTCTGAGTGGGAGATGCATGTGCTAATCAGAGGTATTTGGGTAGGAAGTTTCAAAACCAACAAGATAACAGGATTCCAAGCACATTCAGGCAAAAGATTACCTGCCAATGCGAGAATAAGGAGCACTCTCCACTTTACAAGAATCCAACTTCGGAAGTAGTCTGAATCCATGACCTACTGTAGAAGGCCTTGTACAGGTGGGCTGGGAATACGTTTTTTGCTGTACAGTTTTGTATAAAAGCTGTGCTTGGATTCAGCTATATTGCTCATATTCTATATGCACACCTTTTCACTGAAGGTGTTCCATGGCAAGCCTCCTCCTGAAGTAATATTTTATAATGTATAAAAAAGTATGTGAATGAAAATCAGATGCTTGGCAAAATTGCCACGGCTTTTCATCAACTTGGGGTGGGAGTTTTTATAATCCTGAAGTGATTTGTTGTTGACCAGAGTTTGAGGGCTATAACCTGAAGCAGGGATACAATATTGACATGTTCCAAGCAGGCTCCTTGAGACTTCTGCTTGATCAGTAGATTCAGATTGAGGCAGATAATTATAGAGGAAGTAGGGCACCATTTTCCTTGAAAACCAAATGAACAGACCCGTGGGTGGAAAAACCTTTAAAAACAAGTGAGTAGACAGGATGGTAATATTGAAAGAGTCACAACACACAGAAAAAACACCAGCAATAGGTGTGGGAGAGTAAAAATAAAAAAGCAATATGTCTGTTCTAATGGTGCAATGCACCATCCCTTTTATATCTGTGTTAATATTTCTTGCATATAGAAGGGGGCGAGACTTCACATGGTGGCAGCCATTTTCTTGGCTAATTTTACCCTTTGTAAACGCCTTACATTCTGCAATCCTTTGAAGCCCCCTCAGTTCATGGTAAATGAAAGCCTATTTTAGGCCTAGCTCTTGTGCCTTGTAGGTTCAAGAGTGGTGGCTTAGCAGGAGGCAGTGATGATCTAAGCCCAGAAAGGAACCCTAACTTTGCTCCTGAAGGAAGAAAACACTCCACCATAGCAGCAAAAAAAAAAAAAAAGCCCTCTTCTTATTCTTTATTTTATGCCCAGCTGAAACGGTAAGCTGGTGGCCATTCAAATCTTAGGTTTGTTCCAAAAGCTTAATCATGCAGAAATTGAATGGTGATAAATGAATGCAGATAAGGAAACATACTATCCAGTGGTGGGATTCAGCTGGTTTGCACGCCGCTTGCTACAGGAGGCTGCAAGGCTCATCGTGCGGCGCAAGCGGTACAAAGAGCCACCTGGCATCTTGCCACGAGCAGCGGCAGTGGCACAATCAGTGTGACGAGCCTAAGGCCTGCAGCCAGGAGCAGCAGCAATGGTGCCATCGGTGCAATGAGCCTCGAGGACGAGATGGGCGGAGGAAGTGTGGAAAATTTTCCTGATCCACAGCTGCACCTAGACCAACAAGGTACGGTGTCCACCCTGCAGGATCTGGAGAGTCCGCTGGCAAACCTCTTCTCCCCAGCCCAATAGGAGGCACCTCCACCCACACCACAGCCCTGCAGTAGCCTGAATCTGGAACCTATGGAAACCCAGGAGGAGCCCGGCAGCAGCTTGCCTGCACACTCCTTGACCCAGATGGCTTGGAGCAGGGTGCTTCGGGGCTTCTGCCAATCAGCAGGGCAGCCTACATAAGATTGGTGTCACTGAAGGCAGCCTGGTGCCTAGCAAGAAGGCAAAGTTGTCAGAGGAGGAAGGTGAGTATAAGCCCCAGTGGAAAGAAGTGCCCCTTCTGAGCTTGGCCTGAATCTTGCAGGACTGGTCTCTAGCTTGATCCTCCAGCCTCCACTGGCCAAAGGCACCAAGGAGCCCAAAATGAACTGCAGGCAAGGCAACGGCATGCTGAGCATAATGGTGAAAGCCATGGCAGCCTTGTAAAGTGCCCTCACCAGGGTCTCATAGCTGCAAACTTCTCCCTGCAGAGAAGTGAAGCCTGCAGAAGCCCCTCTCTGGGCAGAGGAGCTCAGTACCACCTGTCTCCTTGGTGGCGGGACTTTGGCAGTTAGGACAGTGCAATGAGCCTCGAGGCCTGTTGCCGGGAGTGGCAGCAGCGGCATAAGAGAACTTGGACAGCAGCTGCAGAAGAACTTGGACAGCAGCACGACAGGTGGTGGGGTATTGGAGGTCTGGCTGCAGTGGTCCTAAGGTAAGTGGGTGTGGGGGCGCCTGAGGCAGCTCCACTCCCTCCCAACCCCACCCGAGCTCGATTTTTACACATGCGTCAGGTATTATTTAATTTTTTTATTAATATTTTCAAACTCTTTCTTATAATCTAGTTTTGTGTACCTCTTTTATTGTTCTTATTTAAGTATTAAGTCCATAAAATAATAAACTACCTTTCGGTATATTGTTTTTTTATACTTAAAACGGTCATTAAGGCAGAGAATCGGTTGTTAAATTATTTGAATCCCACCAGTGATACTATCCATGCTTTGCTGGAGAATTCATTCATTTTCTACTCTCACAGACTAATTAGGTTGTCCTCACCTTATAATATAAAAATAAGTGCAATCAAAATGCCAGAAGCAAAATATAATCCTGCTCTGGTCCAGCTTGATTACTTAACACCTGAGGTTTATTTGTCACTTAATTATACACATCTACAGAGAACACTTTTTGTTCAAGTCACCTTAAAATATAGATTTTAAAAATCAATAAGATAATATGCTGCAATAAATTAATAACAGCACTGCTATATAAAGTGAGTTAAGATTATACTGCAACAGTCAAATGAAAAACTAATACAAAAGTCCTAAAGATGCTTTTTCAAAAGGCAACTTGACTTTGTTTTTTGCTTGAAGACGTTTTGCTTCTCATCCAAGAAACTTCTTTAGCTCTGAATTATGGTGGAGATGGTGGTTTGAAAGAGAGGTCAAAGAGGCCATCAACATTAAGATTCAACAGGCCTCTCTCAACAGAGGGGGAGGGATATGACCCCACCTATCTCCTGTTTAAAACACAGTCCTTTCAGCAGTCCACACCCATTTACACATTCAGGTGACTGAGGGGGCACAGATAAACCTCCAAGTGGCCTCAACAACTCTCAGAAAGAGTGCTAATGACCAGATGACTGCAAGGAATATAAATCCTTCCATTTTCCATCATCATTCAGAACTGAATAAGTTTCTTGGATGAGAAGCAAAATGACTTCAAGCAAAAAACAAAAGTCCAGTTGCCTTTTGAAAAAGCACCTTTGAGACAACCATAACCTGGATGACTGAAAATCTCCATAGACATAATACAGAACAAAAGAGAACATTTTGTTGTGATAATTCAATCCAACTGTAACATGGATACATAGTGTCCTAGCCTGCTCTTCATCTGTATTGTTCTGTCACTCTCAAAAACTGGATTATTTCCAAATCTGTCCAACTGCATGGACTACACCCACCATCACCACTATGAACTGTACACAAAAAGTGACAGCTGGCACCCAAAAAATATTGCAGTACACTCTGGGAAACCTCTCTGGTTTTCTCCATATTAAGGTAGCATCTGTTGAATTGTGGGGAAAGCTGCAGAAGAAAATTTTAATAAATATTTTCAAATATGGGCCAGGCCATGGAAAAACACTTGCTCCTTCAAGTACGTAACAGCATTTGGCCAGCTTTGCCTGAAACTGGAAGCTAAGCGTAAGCTAAGCTTAAATAAAAGACCATTCAGACATTCTGACCTGTAGGCTGGAACTGAAATTTTGAAAAAAAAGAAAACAGAAGAAGACAATGTCCAGTTGTTTCTGCATTCCTGCCGAGAAAACTATAGTACATGGGAGAATTATATCTTGTAAGCTGCCCGAAGTCCTCTTATAGGAGAGATGGGTGGCATAAAAATTTAATAAATAAATATCACAGGGCCAGGCTTTCAAATTTGGATGAGATCTTTTCTCTCACCCTATTCTGAAATTTCCCCCATTCTGAAATTTAAAATCATTTCCAAACATGCATATTGAGGGATTTGTGGATTCCTGGGAAAACTTTCCCACATTTTTGTGGTGATTCCAGTTGTTAACTATGTGAACTTTTGTAAAATCTTCAGGGCTTTTCACAGAAAAATAGTCACTTGGCTTTTCTCAGAAAAACTCTAAAACCATCTTCTCTTTACAGTTTCTTGTGTCATGACCCAAATAAAAAAGTGAAACTTCAATTACATGTTTGTGGCTGTCATCTTGACTTTTTTTGACACACAAACACATCCTGCACACACCATTCTTTGTGGAATCTTTAAAATTCAGAGGTAATTGAAAGTTACAGTTGCTTTGTGTTTGTGCATGTATGTGTTTCCTTCTTTATTGCAATCTCAGCAAAGAAGAAAATAATTATACTGTGCATCTACATGAGAAAAGAAAAACAACTCCAATGTTTCCCCACAGTATTTGTAATATGTGAATTTTTTTTTAAAAAAATGGGTCACATCTAACTGCTACCATCTGGCTCATGATTCTCCAAGATTATCTTGAAATGCATTTCACATGTGCTTTTGAAGCAAGACTGCAGATTGCCAGAAAAGAATGCTTTGCAGCCCAGTCTTGCCTAAAAGCTTTCATATTTCAAAGGGAATAATCTAAAACTAGCAAGCAACACTACAGATTAACCCTACTCTTTTTGCCCAAGGATGCCCCCTCCCTCACCCAAGGTTGTGTCAAACAAACGAGTGGTCAATTGCTTCCTTACTCCCAAATAAACATTGCTAACAAATAGGGTTGAAAGACAATTTGATTCCATTCCAGTTAACTTTGGGGGGGGGGGGGGGGCAAAAAAACACAAGGGAAAATTTCACAGACATAAAGCATTTTCCCTTATGCTTCTTTCTCTTTTAAAGTTTGTTCCATATGGTAAAGCTTCTCTGTGGGGAAGCAAATGGCACCCCTCAAGTGATTGTCTCTATTTCCCTTTCCTTCTCTCCAAATAAAGCAATGAACCAGAATTGAAACTTGTTATACCTGTTTGNCCGCCGCCGCCAGGCAAGCAGGTGGAGCGCAGCGCCAGGGGAGGGGGAGTGAGCGGCGAGCCGCCGTGGCTTGCCTGGCGGCGGCGGCGGCAGCAACAGCTGCTTCGAGATGCTGACTCGAGTATAAGCCGAGGGGGGCATTTTTCAGCCCCAAAAATGGGCTGAAAAACTCGGCTTATACTCGAGTATATACGGTATACTGTGCGTCTACATGAGAAAAGAAAAACAACTCCAATGTTTCCCCACAATATTTGTAATATGTGAATTTTTTTTAAAAAAATGGGTCACATCTAACTGCTACCATCTGGCTCATGATTCTCCAAGATTATCTTGAAATGCATTTCACATGTGCTTTTGAAGCAAGACTGCAGATTGCCAGAAAAGAATGCTTTGCAGCCCAGTCTTGCCTAAAAGCTTTCATATTTCAAAGGGAATAATCTAAAACTAACAAGCAACACTACAGATTAACCCTACTCTTTTTGCCCAAGGATGCCCCCTCCCTCACCCAAGGTTGTGTCAAACAAACGAGTGGTCAATTGCTTCCTTACTCCCAAATAAACATTGCTAACAAATAGGGTTGAAAGACAATTTGATTCCATTCCAGTTAACTTGGGGGGGGGGGCAAAAAAAACACAAGGGAAAATTTCACAGACATAAAGCATTTTCCCTTATGCTTCTTTCTCTTTTAAAGTTTGTTCCATATAGTAAAGCTTCTCTGTGGGGAAGCAAATGGCACCCCTCAAGTGATTGTCTCTATTTCCCTTTCCTTCTCTCCAAATAAAGCAATGAACCAGAATTGAAACTTGTTATACCTGTTTGTCTTTTTCAAGATCAACAAGGTACTATCAGCTGTGTCTATTTTGTGGACCAGTTTGTGAACAGAGAATTTAAATGTTCCAAATGCAACCTAGAAAAATAAACTGGAAGAGGCTTGATATTAACAAAACAAGTAGGGTAATCGTAAATTAAATTTTCCAGTGCAACTAAACACTAGATGGAGCTCTGCTACAATCTAAAAGTGATACCAGTACAATCTATTTCATGAAGTCAATCTCTAAAATTCAGAGATTGATCCTCTGAAGAATGAATGCTTTTAATCAGGTACTGCTGACATATTTCCATAATGGTTACTAAACATATTTTATCACTGTTTCTATTAATCATTGGATGTACAAAGTTCTTTCCCATAACTCTCTGAAGTATCAGTTCACAAAGCTACACGTAAACCCTTTGTATTATCTTAAGCGGCTTTAAGGTACTCCCACGCACAGGCATCTGGTAGAAGCCATGATGATGCCATGTGTTATGATGTTAGCAAACAATATATAAAATGTACATCATTTATGTTGTGATGTACATTATGTTATGAAGTGCCCTTTGTCATTTGTTCTCTTGTAGCTGGCCAAGCTACCACACCAAGATTCTGCACAAATGCAGAAGCAGCCCCTGACCTCTCCATCCCACAGCAATGGCTGTAGGAGGCAGCTGCACCAGATTCCACCTGGCTCAGCTCTGGAGTATTTGAAGCTGCCCAGTGGTTTGAAATTTGGATTTGGGGATGATCCAGATTCTACACTGGTGATCACCTCATCTTTCTTCCTCGTCCCTCCATACTGTTTCCCTGGGAGACTTCCATTTGCCGGCAGTTCTTTGGGGGTGGCAAAATGGGCATTTTGCAGCTCACTAATCCTCTAATGAAGATAAAGGGGAAATCACTTCTCTTATTTTGCTGTGAGCCACAAAAGAATTGCAAAACTCTGCAAACAATTCAAACAACTCAGATCAATTCTGGTCGTGTTCCTTCACTCCTGTCACCACAGCATGAAAGAATGATGGCTAGAGAGCTATAGTGAAAAATGTCTGATTGCAAAAATCCTGACATACTATTCTTTTGGTTTCATAACTTCAGTGGTTTTTAAGAGAGAGCAGAAATGGGCCTTTGCAACTCGATAGATTTCCTGTTGCAGCCACTTTTGTTTGTTTGCAAACAGACTAATAGATGTACAAAACATATACAGTTCTGAAAAAATGGTTGGAGGAACAGGAAGCCTACAATTTGTTTTCTTCCTCTTTCTTTCTTTCTATCCAGAGATTGGGTAGTTGATGAGCTGGTGCTTTGCACTGAAAAAGTGTGCGCACTTAAGAAGGGGTGTGTGAGCATGACTCATCAGGTCACTTGTGGTGATCCACATTTTTAATACACTGTGCATAATTTAGGCAGCAATGCTTGCACCAATTAAAAACCCTGTTCTCATTCTTTTCAGCAGAAGCAGTGGGGGTTGTCAGCATTGCCTGCTAGCAACAGGTTGTATTTTTCTCACTTCTCTTTGAATCTGCCGCCTCACTCTTTTCCAAGAGTCGAGGTGGCTTTGTGGCTTAATGACATTGGAGATAGTCTCAGCTCCGGCGGTTTGAGCCCTAACTCTGCATGGGTGCAGCTCCTGTCACTCGCCTCAGCTTCTGTCCATATAACAGATCAAAAGCATTTTCTCCGCAAGTAGATAGATAGGTACCACTTCGGTGGGGAGACGTGCTGGTTGCTCTGTGTAGGGAGTCAGATTTCGGACAGCTCTGAACTTTCTCAGTTGTGGCACCCGCTTCCAAGGCAGCTCCAAGAAGGGAGAGGGCCTTGGCTGACATTGCAGGAAGAGCCGCTTGTCTTTCTCTCTGGTGAGAAGCCAGCTTGCCCTCCTTTGGTGCACACTGGAAAATGCACAAGCACTTATAGGGCTCGTACCTTGGCAAGCCAAACTACTATGCTGCAATAGCATTATGGTCTCCTGGCTACTCTAACAACAACAACAACAAATAATAATAATAATAATAATAATAATAATAATAATAATAACAACAACAACAACAACAACAACACTTTTCCAAGTTGAAGGTATTCCTAATATGGATGAATGCTGTTCCCAACATCAATGGGCAAGTGTGGCCAGTAGTGAGGGAGGATTGGAGAAACAGTTCAGCTATTTTTTGTGCCTTTGAGGACATGCAAAATATAAAAAGCTCCAATGGGAGAGGTTGCTGGACAGAGTCCTGGGACAGCCTTCTTCTGCCCCCATTGGACAAGGTGGGCACACAAGAACAAGGAGCTTTAGGAGAGTGGGTAACCTGATTATATACTGAGCCTCTTTCAGAAGAAGGATGTGGTGAATCTATAGGCTATACTTCTCTTCTTTTGGATCCATTTAGGAAATATTAAGCTCAACGTTGGCAACCAGACAAAGAAATGCAGAGTTCAACCATCCTATACAAAACTAAGCTTTTTTCAGACAGTCCAGTTTGGAAAAGCAATGTTGGCATGTTCCCAAAATGGTATGGCAATAGGTTATTCTTGTAAAAAATCATGTTCCAAGCAAAAGTCCAGTATGAATTACAGTTCAGAAGTATGCATTTATTGATTTGATTTGATTTTTAATTTGATTGATCACCCACCTACAGCACAACTTTTAACATGGACCTGCAATTTTGTTCATTTCAATGAAAGACATATATATGCAATGAACTGGGATGAAGAAATGCCAAACATACAATCAAGATATGCTGCCTAGGATAATAGGATGTGTGTGTGTTTCCAGACATCCCTACAAATAGCTAGACAGGGTATTTTCCTATATAAAGTTATCCTCATAAAGTATAAGAGCAAGTACCATTCCCAAGGTGTTATTTAACTCAAATTTTGCTACACTAGGCTCAGTTCTTAACTATGGGTTGTCCTTAACCCAGGACATTCTTAACTTGGGGATTTGTTACACTAGGTTCAATGAAGGTTGATTTTTTGTGTGTGTAGTTTTGGAACTTGTGATATCATTTTAGTGCTAATGCATTTTAGAGATTTAGAATTGTTTTATGATGCTACTATGTGGTTGCAATGTTTATATGTATATATTAAAGCTGCCCAAAGCTTTCTCAACAGCATTCCAATTTGTAAAATAAATACAAATAAACATGTCCTTATTTCCATTTAAAGCAATCTATGAGTCCAGCAGTGCTGGAGCTGTTACCATTTACTCAAGTTATTATCAAACGATGGAAAAATAAAATTTTATTGCTTCATCTAGCTGCTACAGAAATCAGAATGAGAAATAATACTGAACAGCCCTGAAAACCCATCTATTTCGCGCGGCCAGCCTGGCGTAGTCTTAATTACGGTAGGTTTTAGTATAGGTTTTTATATGGGGTATTTTAGAGCAGGCCTTTATTTATTTAATTTGATTTTAGAATAGATATTTATTGTGATTTTTATTATCGCCTGTTCACCGCCCTGAGTCCCGTAAGGGAGATAGGGCGGTATACAAATCTAAATAAACAAACAATAAACAAACAAACAGGACACTCATACCAAAATGGAAACACTTTTAGATGAAAATAGGTTTGCTCATGCAATACATTCTCATTGGTTCAGAGACAGGTCTCTTGCCTGAACATGATTCTATGCCAAAAAGAGTCCTCCAGGTAGGAAAAAGTTGAGAGAAACAAAAGAGTAAATACCAAGAATTGGGCATCATTTACTAGCAAAAATAGGTGGCAAAAATAGAGCATTTTTCAAATAGGAAATAGTTGGAAAAAGATAATTACCTCATTAGATGAAAAATGTGTACTCCACTATTGACTTGTTTCATTTTGTTTTTGTGTCTTTGAGTCAGTGTTGACTCCTGGCAACTGCCTGGATAAGTCCCTTCAGTTTGCTTGGCAAGATTTCAGAAGGGTTTGCCACTGCCTGCTTCCCCTGGTGAGAGAGTGTGACTAGCCCAAGGTCATCCAACTGGCTTTGTGCTTAAGGCAGCACTAGAACTGATGCAGGAGAATATTTGTAGCTCAGGGTTGAAATGGGGACCCTTCTGCTCTCTGAGCTTGGTTGTTTCCTTGCCGACAGTTCATTACTGTGCACTAATTAGCTTGAAGCACGGGCTTCCTCTCCAGCTCTCCAGCTGGCCAAAATACTATCAGCTGTAGGCCCAGTGTCCTTGGGTTCCCACGGCCGAGTATTTATTGTTATGACTAGCTGGACTCTCATCCCTATTCCCCCCCCCAGCATCAACTAATTCTAAAAGCATAGAGAAAATGGCTGAATTTTTATCTGTTGTCAAAGCAAGAACATCTGATGTTAGCAGCGTTGACAGAGAGGATGCAATGTGGAGCAATGAAAAGTGGCATGCAGATCCCCTAAATTTGGGCAGATCTTGTTATCATTTGAGAATCTAAGCAAAAGGGAAACCTGCTAAGGAAGAGCAAGGACCAATGCTTTTTTTTTCCTTTTTATTTTTTAATATAAAGAGATTGGTAGCAATCTAAAATAAAGACTAGTTTGTTATGGCAAAAATTGTTAAGCTATTTGCTTGGGTGAGCAAAACTCTCAAAGCATTCTAAACTCAAGACACCCATATAGAGCAGTGGTTCTCAACCTTTTTAATGCCGCGACCCCAACTGGTCGTAAGTCGAGGATTAAGCCAGTTGTAAGTCGAGGACTAAACCGGTCGTAAGTCGAGAACTAAACCGGTCGTAAGTCGAGGACTACCCAACCGGTCGTAAGTCGAGGACTTTCCCTGCCCGGGAGCGCCGTGCATGCGTGGTTCCGCCCCCTGTGCCGGCCGAGGCGTAGCTGGCAAGCGGCAGAGACGGAGCAGGCCAACCACCAGCTGGCCCAGCCCAAGGGAGGTAAGGCACCCGCCAGAAAAGGGGAAAAAAATGGCGGACAAAAAAATGGCAGACAGCCTTGCTTGGCGACCCCCATGAAATGGTCGATCGACCCCAAATGGGGTCCCGACCCACAGGTTGAGAACCACTGATATAGAGTTTAAAAATGATCCTTTTCAAAAGCAACTGGGCTTCTTTGTAGTCAAAAGGAGCGATGGTTCAGTGGTTAAAGACACTGAGCTGAAAGCTGACAGCCCAGGTTCAAGACCCAAATGTTGCACAACAGGGTGATTTCTCGTTACTTGCCCCAGATCCTGCCCACCTAGCAATTTGAAAGCCTGCAAATGTGAGTAGATAAATAGGTACCACTTTGGTAGGAAGATAACAGCATTCTGTGCACCTTCAGTGTATATTCATGCTGACCACATGACCACAGAAATGTCTTTGGATAACACTGGCTCCCTTGGCTAAGAAACAGATATGAGCACTGCCCCCTAGAGTCAGACATGACTGGACAGGGGAAACCTTTATTTTTATCTTTGGTGATCAAAACAGGATATTCCAAATTCAGGCTTAGTTTGAATTGATATGTTTTGTATTCCACTACAGTTTATTATTAAATATCATTGTAATGATCATCGCCATTATTTGATGAGTAAATTAAATAAGTAACCTACTCCTTCTTATTAGACTTAGAATCAGTTTTCTGAAGTCTAACACTAAAGCTGTTCTAGTAATGAATATAAAGTAGATAAACAAGTAGACAAGTCACAAAGATAATAACAGATGATGATGATGATGACGACAATGGTGATGATAATATCCATTCAGTTGTGTCCAACTCATGGAAATTCTATGGGGCTGGTTTCTCCACATCTTCTGATCTTGCATTACTTTGAGTTGTTCTGTGCTCTGGCTGGTGTAGGCTTTGGTAATGTCCAGCCACCACGTGGCCTGGTTTTCTTTTTACCACTAACTCTTCCAAATATAATTGCTTTCTCCAGTGAATTCCCCCACATGACAAGGCCAAAATAAGTGAGATGTAGTTTTGTGATTATAACAACAAAACTAATTTAAAAACTTGGAATGAAATACTGTATGAGTATTCATTTCATGTACTTTTCTATGTTTTATACTGTGTTTGGGAGGAGTGGAACACTAAGTGGAGCTCTGCACAAGAGCACCTTTTATGCCAGCAGTGGTCCTGGGTGGAGAGTGAACTTTCTGTCCTTGCCGGCATTTTTTCAATATCAGTTGGCCTCTTCCCTCAAGGCAATTTTATTCAGCTGCTACATTTTCTAAATTGACCTGTAACTCTTCGGTGTAATTTGCCTCCTCTTCCCAAATATTTCCCTATGATCACAACTCCACATGATAATCTAGCTTAATTTTACAAGAGGAGCCTCAGATAGTTGGGTCGATTACTTACTGAGTCAGCCTTTATTCCTCAGCACAATAGGTCACAAGAAAAATATCACTTCTAGCCATGCCTGAAGTCCAATTCAACTCTCATGAAGTCTAGAAATCTTATTGCTTGCACTGTGTTCTGATCCCAGATGGAATACAGCTTTGTTTTTTAAACTAGTTCATTATGTCTGTTTTCTGCTTTTGAATCTGGTTCTTTGACAGGCGTATTAATTGTTCCAAGTCTACTTTGTATAATATGGGGCAGGCTGGATCCCTGAACTGCAGTGTTTTATTTAATCTTATATATAATGCCAATGGTTTGCTTAATCATATTTTACTGAATAACGCACAATGGAGTGGCTTACACATTATGTGAATCCATAAGGTCTAGTGGTTAAGGCACCAGGCTAGAAATTGAGACACTGAGTTTTAGTCCCACCTTAGATAGGAAAGCTGACTAGGTGACTTTGGGTCAGTCATTCTCAGCCCAATCCAACTCACAGGTTTGTTGCTGTATGCTCACTATCTTGAGTTACTTATAAAGTAATAAAGGCAGTATAAAAATTGAATAGAGATGATAGGTAGGTAGGTAGGTAGGTAGGTAGGTAGGTAGGTAGATAGATAGATAGATAGATAGATAGATAGATAGATAGATAGATAGATAGATAGATAGATAGATAGACAGACAGACAGACAGACAGGCAGGCAGACAGGCAGGCAGGCAGGCAGGCAGGCAGGCAGGCAGGCAGGCAGGCAGGCAGGCAGGCAGGCAATAAATAATTAGATAAATTGGTTGGTTTTGGCCTCACATTGTGTGAATTCAGCTTGTATTACAGTTTCTGCTTATTTGCCCTAGGCATCTCAGCCAGTAAGTGACATCTTGCAATAACACAGTAATAAATACTAATACTAATAAATCAAAACTTGGAAAAAGTAGTCAGATTTATTTCATAAACCTCAGCCAATTCTCATTTATCAAAAACCTTGGTTTTGAATACTGAGTAGGAATATGTTAATTAAAAAAAACACCTGTATAGGAAATGTGTCAATTTTTAAACCAATAACATAAAGAAAAGCATATCTTTCAAATGAAATTTTACAAGAAAGGGAAGGTTTGATAACTTAATTCATATTTTGTGAATACTCCAGTTGCAGTGATGAATGCTATTGAGATCCATGTGTTTACCATTGTGTGTAGTTTCATATATTGATGGATGTACCCGGCCTGCTATCATTTTTCAGTTGCTTAATAATGTGCAAAAACAAGCATGCATTGAACATAAATCTTTATGACTCACAATGTAGTTGTTGAACCATGTATTCCCTTGAATGTTTTTTTTTTTTGCTGCTAAAATCTTTGATCTTCCTTGGCAGGAAGTTTTTGTAACAGCAACAGAAGATGCACAAGCCAGGTAGGCAGAGGATAGGATGGGCTCCTTGGGATAAGCTAAATGTTAATTTATCCTGCTTATATTTTAAAGATGCAAATGATGATTTGGATTAAATATATATACTGTAAATCAAACACATTTAATTTCTCTGCCCTCATGCATTTGTCAGTGTCTTCCAATGTTACAAAAACTTTTTCAGGCCATTGTTTTTTAAAATCCCAAACTGGGCAAAATCTAGGTTCAATCAGATTTGTCTCTAGATAAGGGACAAATGAGGAATCTACGCCCAGGACTGCATGCCCAGGTCTTTATTCAGATCCCCTGCTTATTCTGAAAACCTTTTGGCTCCAACTGCCAGTGGCACATCCGCAATCGGGCAAGCCTTCAGCAGAAGGAGACAGAGGTGTAATGGTTGGGGAAGGGACTCTGCACTTCTCATGAGTTAGAAAGGGGTCACTGGAGAAATTCTGTTTTGCTGCTCTCTATCAGCAGTCTTAAGAAGTGCTCTGCTGATGGTTTACACTTGAAACACCCATGATTGGTCTTGGAAAATTTTCTATAAAACTTATGATTGAACTATAGATTCTGTCTGTCATTATGACTCCCATGAGTCAAATAAATGCCCACTCATGGAAACAAGATGTTTAGCTCCCAAGGTTGCCAATTCTTGAGAGTAAAAGTTTCGGTATTGGCTTGGAACTGGGAAGGTAGCTTGTAGTTGGTAGCACAAACCAGATCAGGTCGTAATAAAGAAAGGCTTACTGACATAGTATTTAATCATGCCCACCTAGAGCTGAATGGAGAAAAATGGCCTGCTCTTCCCCCACCTCCCCACCTCTGCTTTTCTGGGAATTGGCCTGAAAGCAATGATGAAACAGGCAGCCTGTTTTTGTTGGCAACTGGGCCAGCAGCTATATCCAGACAGAAAATATTTCTGGCTGTGCTGTAGCATTCTGTTTCAAGAACAATTGCATCCATAGTGAGATGTTTTCACAGAGTATTTATACCTGTGTTCAAATAGTAAATTTATTCTCTAAGCATGAGCCATTTAAAAAACGTGCCATCCAAGGACAGGAAGTATGGGTTAGCAAGCTGGTGAAACCCATTGAGGGAAAAAAATATTAAAAAATGACAAACAACAACAATAACAAACCACAAGCAGGCAGCGGGTGAATGGGTAGAACCTAGAATAGCATGGTGAATGCTGTGGAGTCCTCTCTGAGCTTGGTTATTTGCTTGCAGATGTTTCATTGCCTGACTAATGAGTGTGGGATTTACTCCTGGTTTATATTCCCTGTACAAAAACAAAAGTAAACCTCATATTCACTAATACTGATGATGTAGCATAGTCAGGTAATGAAATGTTTGCAAGGAAACAACCAAGCTCAGAGAGCACCAAGGGCGCCACAGTTCAACTCTGGGCTACATACAGTATATTCTCTTTTATTGTATAGTGAATGTTTCCAGTGGACCTGCAACACTGTGGCAAGTGCATATATGTGCGTATAATAGTAAACTGGAGGGACAAAACTAGGAAGAAATGGAAAAGGAGAAAGGTGCATGTTCGCCCATAATGATGCTGGCTGAAACTGTAATGGGCTGTGAGAATCATCTTGAGGAAAAGGAGGAAATGGTAAGATAAAAATCTGAGTCCAAAATACAAAATGAGAAACCATTTTGGACTCTTTCCTAGTTCTCTCACAGATAAAGACAGGGAGGAAAGAGGCACATTCAGACTTGCAAGATTCTGTTACTGTAACCCTATAAGAATAGTAGTTTTGGTATTCATAACTTTGGTTTCCTAGCCTGATGTATCCTAAGGGATGACATGAACACTGAAGAAAGACAGTGCAAGGATTCTGTCAGTATAACTTAAGATACAGGAGCTTGCTATGTATAATAGGATATTGACAACTTGACCTCAGACAATCAGTCCTATTGATACTTCAGTGTGCAAGCATATGGCAATAAGGACAGTTTTATGTACTTAGTGGCTCTAAGCTAGTGAGTTTTTAGGTTTAATTATTAATTAATTTAATTGTATTCACTGTGTTTACCCTGGGAGGAATTTACAGGCTGAAGGTGGGGAGGTGTGGTACCATATCACTGTTTTTGGTTTGGAACTGGAGAAGAGATGGACCTAGCTGAGATGCAGGAGTCATCCCAGGAAGCATGATAAGCATGTCCAATGATGAACAAGGAAACATTTTGGGTGCTAAATATCTGAGTGCCCCAAATTACCAGTGATTGTGGAAATTACATTCCAAAATTTCTAAAGAGCCGAAGTTTGTGAACTCCTGCAGTCTAGATAGGAACTGGGAATAGTAATAAGATGAGGGTGAAGGTTCGTTCTCTGAGCTTATAGGTTGGTTTCTGAACATTTCATTATCAGGCTAAGTAACATCTTCAGCAGAGTTTAAAGGATCCCCTAAACTCTGCTGAAAAAGTTACCTAGTCTGGTAACATCTTTGCCTCTTTGCCTCCTCTTTGCCCCCAGGAGCAGTTCTGGGACTTCAACATCTTTTGAATTAGTCATGGAAAATGCATCAACTATCTTTTCAACTTAATGAATAAGATTTCTTGACAAACTAATTTCCCTTGGCACAGCTTTCTGGTGTTTGTGTTGATCAACAAACTCCTAGGTGCTAATAAAATGATTACAGACTAATTTACTCATTTTTTTTAGGGACACAAAGCATTCTAATGGAAAGTACACCCTTTGTTTTTTTCTCTTCTCATAAAAACAGTCAGAAGTGGAAATATTTATTGTTTTATTTTTCACAGCCAAGAAAATGATATCTCCATGACAAAAGCATGGAAAGTTCCTTTCAACTTTATCTTCCTTCTAGTTCAAAGAAAATAGCTTTTTAGTAACATTTATATAGAAAGTGACATTTATAAAGATAAGAATTGTGGGATAGGGCAATTTGAATGATACAGAGGAGAAAAAGGTAATAACCAAAACAGTGAAAAATTTGAAATAATAATAAAGAGCTTTGGACAGGGTCACTCCCTGTCTGTCTTTCCCTTTAGGATGATAAAATTACAATAGTAAATGGATGAAATCAGCATTGTTATGGGAGTCTCAAATTCCACTTTTTTTCTTTTATAGCAAGATGTTGACAATCTGTTGTTCTTGTGTGCTCAGCCTCTTTCCATAAATATTTTAATTGCATAATGTGGTAAGAAACAGCAAAACTTGGAGAGCTTTTATCCAGAATACCCAGAATACAACTCAACAGAACATTACACAATTTGGGGCCGATGGATATAAAGGAAATGTTGAGAGCATGTTTTGGGTGCTTCCGTATATCATTTACTGGGGGGGGGGGGCATTGTCTGTTCACCTTATCATTTCCTTGCTGGTATTTATCTGAAGGAATACTGGTGAAATTACTTTCTCCCACCCTTTCTAGCTAGATAGATGCCTTCTACCAATCTTCAACTTACCTCTTTTCATGGATACATGTCCATGAAGGTAAGGAGCTCTGAAGCAAAGGAGTAAACAAAGTTGTTGCTAGAGGGTGGCACTTTCTTCTACTACATGCCAACCATCTCTTCTCGTTATTATCTTTATCAAGTACATAACTTTGGGCAGTTCACAACATTAAAGCAAATGCAAATATGTACAAATACAAAATAAACAAGAAAGAAAATCCATAAAGAAGCCAGAGAATCATAAAAAGCCTCACAAAGCCATGAGAATTGGGCTCAGTCATGCATCCAAGACTCCAGGTTCAAGCACAGATTGGGGCCAACTTAATCTTTGTATCAAAAGAAAAATAAAAGGAAAAGTGAAGCATGAAATAAAGGAAAAGAAACAAGGAAAAGAAAAGCAAAAAAATGAATAAGAATAGTGTATCTCTCTCTCTCTTTCTCTCTCTATCACTTTAAAACATAGGTCATAGAGATACAGAAATGTATAGTAAAATCATGCCATCAATGGAAGATTTAAAATTAAGTTTGACTACTATAATGGAATGCATATGAAGATCATATAAAAGTTACAACTGGTCCAGAATGCAGCGGGACAGGCAGTGATGGGTATATCAAAGTAGATGCCTTTGCTTCCTTTGCTTCACAAGTTGCACTGGGTGCCAGTTGGCTACCAAGTGCAATTGAAAGTACTGGTTATCGCATACACATGTAACTGTTTGAGAAATTGCCTGTCTCCATATGTTTCCACTCATCCAGTGAGGTCAGCTAGACTGGGGCAGAATCCATGTCCCATGGATTAAGCAATATCACCTTGTGGGACCCAGAGAGTTCCTGACCTAAAAAATGATATTCCTCCAAAGATCTGTCCTCTTTCTATTTTAAAAAAATTAATAATTTTATTAAAGTTTATAAATACAAAGATAAAATTTAATACAAACTAAGAAAACTATAAAAAGTAAAAAAAGAAGAAAAAAATTAAAAAGAAGAGGAAAACAAAAAAGAGAAACAGGATATATATAAAATGACACACACCCCTCCCTCCAGACATGCATAAACAATTTGACTAACTTAATGCATTCTTTAGTACTTCCATAAAAAAAAACCCTTCTCTTCCCACATCTTTTTAGAAAGCAAGTATTACAGACCAGTTTCTATATAGTAGCTGATATTAAAGGATCTCACAGTTCTAAATTGTCCCTTGCTGTTACCTGTCAGCAGAAAAGCTTTTCACATGAGGGAGAGAAATCCTCCTTTAACACTTAAGATTTCAAAATCACAGGCTAACAATCCTAGAGTGGAATAAAATCAACCCACTGGTAGTGAACTTGTAACAATAGGAGGGAGTTATCGAGAGTTGTTGCAAACCTCTTGATCCGTAAATTATTTTCAAGATTCTCAAGACTGCTTTAAACATGTTTAAAGATAATTAGACATAGTGAATCATAATGGGGGAGTTGGGGTGGGGAGAAAAGAGAGATGAAATCTGCAAAGCTGTTGCTGGAGGTATGCTAAATAGTGATATAGTTGAACTTTCCTTCTACATAGTGCAATATAGAATGAACCACATTCTAGGGACCACCCAGAGGAACAAACCCAGAGATTAGGCATTCAGCATTAGGTTATTAGTTCTCAGTGTCTTTCCTCACCATAGGGATGGTGGACCTATTAGTTTGATTTGTCCCCAGTGACTAATGGACCTGGCTGAGTTTCAGAAGGAGCCTGAGGTTGTTCTGCAAAATCTGCTTTACAGTCTGATTGAAACTCTGGTGGCTGCCTGGAATGAGAGGGCAGCTAAGGCTTTCAAATAGATTGCACCTAAGTTGCCTCTCCTGCACCCATGGATGCTGAAATTCCTCCTGATTTACAGAGAAACATGTGAAGAGATGCCTAGAGTGTTGTTGGAGACAACCAAGAGTGAACCTGACTAAAGACAGCCTACTAGAGCCTATCTCATTGGCAATAAAAGGCAGCAAAACATAATTATTTCTCTGCCTTATTAAATCTGCATTTAATTAAACAGCTGCCTGGTGGTCTTGTTTCAGGTGGCCTGGACCTCTTTCCTTGGAGGGAGTAATTCTGGGGTTCACCTACAGGGTGGTTGCGAGGAAAATGCTAAGCATCCAATAAGTAAAGTTGCTCAGATTTGCTCTATGTTGGATTCTGGCCTTGAAGCAGAGAAGATGGAAGCCATGGGGACTAGGTCTTACATGGTTTTCTGACATAAACGTATGGCACAATAATGGGACTCACAAGACACCAGTAATTCTTTTTTTAATAATATTTTATTAGTTTTCTAATTTTACATTTAGGTATTTAAAAAGCAATGTGGTGGCTGGGTTAATCAATAGTTCAATAACATACAAAAATCTTTAGTAGAAATCTCAAGTTACAACATCAAATATTTTCTTTCTTTTCCCCTTAATATCTACTATCTCATATTTAAGCTAATACAGTTCTTATTAGATCAACTAAGTAAAAACATCATTATTACATTTATCAATACATTTTTAGCTTATACATATCTTAATTGCTTTTACATTCAATCTTTATAGACAATCAATGTCCTGTTATTGGTTTTTCCCCAATTTTTAGTTTCTCATCAATATTTAAATTTAACATTTGATATTTATAATTTCCAGGCTCTAGGTAACCAAGGTTTTCCTTATCTCAATTCATAACAGAATCTAATATTCAAAATACACATCTTATCTATTTGAGTATAGTCTTGTTCTATTTTTTAAAAGTTATCTATTACCCACCATATTAAATCATCTAATTAATAATACAGTATCCCCTTCAATAAATCAAAACCATTATATATATTGTCTGGGTTAATCAATAAATCAAATATATTCATAATTTTTTTCTTTTGGTTCTAATTTTTAAATATTAAACAAATAGAATGCTTATTTTCAACTAATTTCCAAATATTTTAAATTTAATGACCAAAATTCCCCTTATTTCAACTTCTCCCTTTAACCCTCTAATTAGTAATATGAAATCCCCTGTAATAAATCCAAACCCCAATTTCCTTCAGCCTTATTCTGGCTTTCGACCTTTGCCAACTAGTCTTCCATGTCAGTGCTTTTCAATCATCAAATAGATCTCCCTATATTATTATATATATTATTTGAAATAAGAGAGACCATTTAGTTGCCATTTTTTTGGAAGAGCTAGCCCATTTGTATTCATTAAATCGTCTCCCTATTATTCCAATTCCCCATGATTGTCTTGATATGTTTATCTTCCATTCAATCTATTCTCCTTCTTTCTCAAATTTCTTCTGATTTATATAGAAAGTCTTTTCTATTTTCAGTGTTGTCACTCCTTTTTCTGGATTTTCCATTAACTGTATTTGTTGGTCAATTGAGTCCTCTATCTTAGTATTTTATTATTCCACTTCTTCTCTTATCTTCTGCGTTGTTAGTTCTTTAGTTGTAGTCAAAATTTGGGTTTGTATATCTAAGCTGGCATGTTGTTCTTTTATATTGCATCTTATTTTGTCACAAGCTGAAAGAATGGTTTCATGTATTGCTTTTAACATGGAAAGGATCTTTTCCTGGTCTTCATCCATATTCTCTTAATAGTGTGTTAAGTTGAGGAATTTAAAATCAGACATTAAAAATAATTTTATGACTAGGAATGGGACCTCTATTTCATGTATTATAGGTAGTCTTTGTAGTAGAAGTTGTTTGTCAAGTAAGATTTTATAGTCCAAGGTATTTCATCATCTATGTAATAACCAATGTTCCTCAGATAAAGAAATAGGAAAGCAATTCCCCACATATAGCTCTGAAAGTCAGTAACAGTTTACATTCATAGTTCAAGCAGGCCAGTTATGCTGCCCAGAAATTATCTTTACAGCTCAGTTTCTCACAGGTGGTATCTATAAGTGTCGAAAGAGTTTTATCTGAAGTCTCTTTTAGGCAATAATAAGTTGTAATACCAAACTTTGCACAAGATGTCACTGATGCCATTTAAAGTTTTTTACATCCAAAATTTTTATAATCCTTTTTCCAGTTTTATTTCTTTTTTGTAGATAAAAACAAAAATCTCCAGTAAAAATAAGAAAACTTTTGGTCCCCAGGTTTCAGAAACATATAAATCCAATTAGATTAAAATTGTTCTTTTAGTGCTTTAACTCCCCTGGGTAGTCAGTCACTTCTGTTCCTAAAGGGTGGGGTAGAAATTCCCTTCCCTCTCTCCTCACAGGGTGAAAAAATACTTCAGGCAGCTTTTACAAGAAAAGAAAATACTTAAGTTCTTAAAGAGAAGATCAGATCTTACCCAGTTTCATCCGCGTTGCTTTAGAAGTGCTTGATGGTAAGTTTGACTTTGGCTGTCTGCAGCTTAGTGATGAGCCATATTGCTATGGCCGGTCTTTCTTCTGCCAGTTTGAAGGGCTGCCCCGGATCGAGCGGAAGGGCTGCTGCCCTCCCGTGATCAAGCGGGGATTTCCTCCTTGCTCGTCGCCCCTACAGGGCGACTTTCAACCCTTTCCAGGGTACTCCACGGCAGCCGCGATGGCAAACTGGAAGACACCAGTAATTCTTATTCACATCATTACCAGGATATTGAAAACAACAATGCTCTGCTAAATTTAATCTGGAATTAAAAATGAACTACAAAGCATGGTTTTTTGTTTTTGTTTTTCATGATTCAATTTCATAGAACAAATATTTTAAGTGTTCGGTGGATCTCTAAAATTATCTCCCATTGAGACTTTGCTAATCCATAGTTTAGCTAGCAATAGCACTTAGGCTTATGTACCGCTTCACAGTGCTTTACAGCCCTCTCTAAGTGGTTTACAGAGTCAGCATATTGCCCCCAACAATCTTGGGCCTCATTTTATTGACCTTGGAGGGATGGAAGGCTGAGTCAACCTTGAGCTGGGTCAGGATCGAACTCCTGGCACTGGGCAGAATTAACCTGCAACACTGCATTCTAACAACTACACCACCATAGCTTAGATAATGAGTGGAACATATTTTTTCCACACAGATATGGAAAAAGAGTAGAGTTGGACACTGCTTGAATTTTATTCTTGATTTATAATATACTGAATATTTATGAACATGAGAATTCATACTCCTAAGTTCAGAACAACAGCTTTCAGCAACATCACTTGTGCTACACACATAGCACCATTACTTGTGGATGTTATCTTGATTTTTTAAAAAAAATGTTCTAAAGGTATCCTCATTTTGTTGATGAAACGGAAATACTTTGCTTGGCAAAAGTCATGTTCTGCTGGATAACACCTTAAAATGTTTCTACATGTTCCAATATTAAATATTCTGTTTGTAATACATTGCATTCAAATTTCACAGGAGTATGCTAAGCTCCCTATCCCCATCCTCACAAACCCTTATGCACACCCACACCCACTTTAAAGCAGAGCTAAAACCAGTTGTCCTAGGCTCTCCCAAGTGGTTGTCTAATGAGCAACAAATCCATCTTGCCTGAATTGTTGCCCTCTCAGATAGACATGAGATCTGGAGAAGTTTGGGCTGGGACCTGATCTTGCTTCCTTCCATCACTTATCCCCATTCTCCACCTTCCCTTTTTCTTCCTGGTTTGTTACATCTTGACAATCCTGACGACAGGCTCTATTGATGTTTCTAAACCTCTTTGATTAAAAAATAAGGTAAACATCTGTTTAATAAATGAATATCCAATATAAATATACATATTTAATAGCTGATTCTGCATGAATTCTTCATTGGTGGCGCTTGGCTATTTGTAATTTCATGTTCATATTTTGATGACCAAACTTGCCACTAGCACAACAATAGTAAACTGTTGGGTTCATAATGTTTGTTCTTCAGGCCCCTGCAAGCCTAGAATCCCAATAAGAGGATAAGTAATGATTGGACTCACGCTGGAGCCCATCTTCAGGGAAGGTCTATCAGAATGTGACACATTCCATTAGAGAGACATTCCATGAGGATGGGCTCCTGCATGAGTCCAAAAGCTCAAAAGACTAAATCTCTGGTCCCTGTGACCAACCCAGATTGGATCCTGAACCTTCATTGATCACAGTCTGCTTCATTAGATTTGTGGAGGATGTCTTATCTGGTCATGGTGGTGTCCTGATGGAAATGAAATAGATTGACTGTTCTTTCTTTTCCTAAGATCTTAACTGTGCACTGAGTAATAAGGCAGCTGGTATTCATGCAAAGAATAAAACATACAGCAAGAAAAGAATATATTTTTTTCTCAGAGAAAAAATATGCAGTGATTCTTGAGGAAATTACTATAAAAAATAATTAGATGATTTCCCATCTGCTGCATCCATTAGCTTGTTCTTAACTGCTAAGTGAGGAACCAGCCATGTTACTTTGAACAACAATTAAATAATTATTTGAAGGAACAAAGATGTTCCTTTCCTTTTCTCCCACGCCTAGTGGTAAGGAACTTCTTGCTGATGAATTTAATCTCTCAGAAGAAATCTATCAGGGATAAGATGTAAGATAGATGTATGTAGAATAAAGCTGATTGCAACTGTGGCTAAGACAAAGGTGGTTGAATCCTTCATTTCTTTCCTCCTTTTCCAGTTTTTCTCTTATATGTACTATTGCAGAAGACTGTAAGGAGATGGACAAGTTGTTTTTACTAGAAACCTAAATTGATGACCTGCAAAAGCACAAGGACACCAATATATCAGTATTTCCCAAACTCTCTACATAACTTCTTTCCCAAACTCCCCTTCCTTGGGGAAGGCTGTTATAAATGTATACGAACTGTCATGGCTTTCTTCCTTTTGGGAAGCTGTAGCTTGGGAAATAGATGCTAATAATTTTCAGTTGAAAAATGATCATCTCAATAATCTAACTCAGAATTTCTATCAAGAACTGATTTTTTTTCTCAAGCAGGAAAGCAATTGTGCTTATTCTAACTCTATTCTAACTCCAGTTCTAAATAAAACTCAACCCTGAGAGAGACACTAAAAACACCACAAGGATTAATTACATGCTCAGTCTGCAAATGTTCTATCACCTACCTGCCTACATCCTTAGAACCACTTGCATGACTTAATGGTTGCTTCAGTGGTGGCAGTGATAGAATGTAAAGAAGTTCTCTTCCTTCACTTGGTATCTTGCCTATTAATTCAGTGGATAAGCAAACATTATGGATTGGGAGCAACAATGATTAAACATTAGGGCTGTGCAACAGTTTGGCTTTGATTCTCAAAAGCCATTTCTGCCACATCATTTCCCACAACTGTATGCAACTGATGGGAGACTGACTGTGAAGTGCTGTACAGCTCTATCAAATATTGCTGGAATGCCCTTGTTGCAGAAAAACTCTATAAAATGGGTAAAATGAATCTGAATACAGAATAAATACATTTTTAAATAGGAAAGGAGTTAAAGATGAGGAGAAAAAGATGGGATGTGAATATGCAGCTACCTTATTTATTCTTAAGCAACATCACAAATGTAAGTTCCAGATCAGAATCCATTTTCTAGAATAAAGTAATATATCCTCTATTATTACTAATAAAAAATAAAACCATGTCAAAGAGCAGGAAATTAAAATTCAGATCATATGAAAGGCTTGACAAAACTCAAATGATTTTTCTTCCTAAAAGTGAAAAGAGATGGAAACAACTGAAACTTTTGGAAGATGTTCCACAGTTAGGGTTGGAAAGGCTCAACTCTGTGCCACAGCCAACTGTAACTCAAGACATGAGCCAAAACTCGAGTAAAGAAATGGATGGAAGGATTGGCTTACCTAGAGTGGTCTTTCAAACAACCCAACCTCCATAAAAAAA
>NW_015386505.1:1280208-1281415 GCF_001527695.2 Protobothrops mucrosquamatus | reverse complement strand
TCTGATGAGTACAAATGTGAATAAAATTCAGTAAATGCCTTTTTAATCATTTCCTGTTGATGAATTTCACGCTCTTTGACCAAAACTTTAGATATGAGTCTGGCTTTTTGTCTTTTGCGTATTTGGTAGGCCAACCACCTCCCAGGTTTGTTTGCATTAGCAAATATATTATGTTTAATGTACTTCAAGTTGGTGGCCAGCGGTATATAAGTCTTATTGCTATTGCTATATAAAGGTACTATGAGATATTAGAATATTTCATTTATGATTACATGAACATATAATTTTATTTGTTTATTTATTCAATTTCTAAAGTTGCCCAACTCAACCAAGTAACTCTGGGTGACTTATTCTCAAATTATTAAACAATTTAAAAGACATTAAAACAATAAAAACAAAATAAATAAGTGTAAATATAAACAATAATGGAAGAGAATAGAGTAGAGTTGGATAGGGTAGGAAGGACAGGACAGGACAAGGAACAAGAACAGGACGGAACAGAATAGAATACTTTATTGGCCAAGTGTGATTAGATACACAAGGAATTTGTCTCCCTTGCATAAGCCTTCAGTGTACATCAAAACAACAATGTAATAATAATATCAAAGTAATAATCTTAATAATGATACCAATAAGAGATGGTAGTAGAACAGATGAGGATAAAAGTAATACAGCTATACTTCATGGATAAATATACTTAGACATGAAACAGTTTATGTCCAGGATGTGAGGGGTCTTAGATATTTTCTCAGCCCTCTTTCTGACCTATGCATTATACACATCTTCAGTGGAAGGCAAGCTGGTTGCAATAGTTTTTTCTGCAGTCCTAACTATCTGTTGAAATCTTTACCTGTCTTGTTTGGTAACTGTACCAAACTAAACAGCTATAGAAATACAAATGACAATTCTTCTTCAGAACTGAAGAAGCTTCTTAGATGAAAGCAAGATATTTTCAAAGGAAAAAAAAGCAAGAAAATCCAGTTGCCTTTTGGAAAAAGCACTTTTGGGACAACAACAACAACAACAACAACAACAACAACAATAATAATAATAATAATAATAATAATAATAATAATAATAATAATAATAATAATAATAATAATAATAATAAAGTTGGAAGGGACCTTGGAGGTCATCGAGTCCAACCCCCTGCTCAGGCAGGAACCCTACACCATTTCAGACAAATGGCTGTCCAGTCTCTTCTTAA
>NW_015386505.1:1274576-1278528 GCF_001527695.2 Protobothrops mucrosquamatus | reverse complement strand
GAGTTCTCACCTACATCGTCCACAAGGGACGACTCGGGAACTCAACTCCTACCTCGGGCAGCTCACCTTTCCCCCTATGCCCAGGGGAAAGGTATCAAGCCGTTTGACAGCTGATGCAGGCTGTCAAACCGGCTTTTACGCGGAAACAGGCGGGAGCAGCAAACAGCTGCGTCCAGCGAAGGAGCCTGCCACCGGAAGTTCCCAAGCCAGGCTGATATTTGTAGATGGAATACAAGCATCATTTACTGTCTGTGGGCAAAAGGTTTTGCCTGGAAGCTATTCCAAATTACCTAAATGGACTCATTTTGTTTGGTTGCCCATATATTCCTGAATGTTAAACACAAAGAGAAGAAGCCCTGAATGATGAAAGAAAATAAAGTTTTACAACTTCATATAAAGTCTTTTCCCCACTGGAAGAAACCAATCCCAACAATATCCCCTTGCTTAAAAATATTCCTTTCTATTTTAACCTGATAATATTTCCATCTTCATCTGACAGTCTAACTTTGGGAAAAGATTAATAAGCAGAACTACAGATAATATCCAAATAATTTTTCAGCATAGTGTTTCCAATCGAAACAACATTTTATTTTAAATTTCTTATTGATTTAGTTCATAACTTACATCAAGGGCTTTTACAGATATATAACATTGTTATCTTCAACTGAGTTATTTTCCATTCCGTATATTCTTCTTCAAATAAGAGTAAGATCCTCATCAGCATTTCAAACTCCCCTTACCATTATTCACCAAAAAGGAATTTGGATTGCTATTCAAAAAATGGAAATGTTGTGCATGTCAGTTATGGAAGGTCCAAAATGGCAATAATATAATGCTATATAACAATGAAGAAAAGCAAATCACAAAATGAATTTTATCCCATAATAGCTGCAATATTGATATATTTAAAATGAACATCAATATTTAACACTGTTTTCCACAATTCATTTCTCTTATCGTTTCAGAATGCTTTATTATGAAGAAAAGGTAGATAGACAATAGAAATGCATTTTGAGACGATAATGAATATTTTTTACATAGTTGTATTTCTATATAATAAATGGTAAACTTTATATAACAATTTTAAAGCCGACTTTGGAGAAGCTGTAAAAGAGCCATTGAGAAGGGATTTGGACCAGAGATTACACGGTCCAGAAACCAAGAAAACATGAGAAAGAAACCAAAATAAAATCCTTGATATCACTTAGTATATAATGGAATGGAGAAAAACTTAGACTTTCAAGATTCTACAAGAAAGTAAAGTATTATAGCTGGAATCTGTGGTTTCCATTTCTTGACCATCCTGGCTCTAAGGGTAATATTTTAATAAAATGTCATAAATAAATAATCATCAGAAGCTTGGCATGTTTCTTGATTATAAAAGAAAAAGTAGCAATATCTGTCACTTTCACCTCTTTCTGTATCTTATGTGACTATGTACTAGAAGACTGATATCTTCTACAACTACGTGGAACAGTGATGCAATAGAAAGAAATTTGCATGCTGAAAGAGGAAAATTATTTTTGTAAAATTATCCCATGTGGAATATTTTTTCATACTTTCATTGATAACCAGATAGTTTGTAAGCAATATAGTATACATTAGTTAGCTGTTCATTTCATTGCAGGATTCTTTTTATAGCTATGCCAATATTCTGCTAGAGACCCCAAATACATTTAGAAAGTGTAGGAGGAGAGCTGCGTTAGTCCATGGTAACTAAAGTAGAAAGATTCTGGTAACATTCTTTATGATTAACACATTTTATTATAAGGCATAAGCTTTTCATTGTCTGTAACTCTCTTCATCACATGTAAGATGAAATGCAGTAGACTCAAGGATGTGTGTTAACTGCTTTCTTATTTCGCTTCCTTCCACAGTTAAGTTCAAGGTCAGCTGGAATAACCATTAGAATCCTGGTACCTCCTGTTAAGTTGCAGTTGAAAGAATATATGGTGTCTTCACAGTATGAATGTATAAATTTTGTGTAAAGCATCAGCACATATATATTTGCTGACACTTTATTTAAACTAAATTTGTATATCATTGATTGCATGATCTCTGTAAGTGCCATACGCTAAATAAATGAATAATAAATAAACAATATGAAAGACATCAGTGTTCCATTTTGGTTATTTTGTACATTTACAATCTGTAAAACAATTCTTCTTTGACTTTGGGATCTCCATAGTATATATTAAACTTTTTTTGATCAATGTTGTTTGATCAATATTTTATACAAAATCTTTATAAACTTGTGATTCTTGCTCTTGGTTGCAAGATTGTTCACTATAATGTGCTAGCTTGCAAATAATAAAATTATCATCAGATCCTTAGTAATTTTGGGGTGTTTTTACCACACTACATCCCAAGTATAATTTCCTATAATCTACATCGCATGAGAGAATGGATGTTATATCTTTCCATTTTGGGAACTGATCCTATCTCAGATCTCAGCTATGACTTGAGTCTATTTGAACTCAATTTCTGATTATACATTCTCTCTCAACTCAATATTAAAAATAATGTTTCATTTAAATATAAATCTAGAAACTTGTCTCAATTAAAAGGGCACATTTTAGTAGATTTGCATGCAAGACAACAGCTTTAAGAAATGCAAATAACAGAAATAAAATAATTAGGTCACAAAAGAACTAGAAAATGAACTAGAAAAAAAAGAATCCTCTTATGCAGGGAAAAAAAAACTGTTGGGAACTTGTAGATCAGATTTTGTGGAGACTTCCCATGAGGATATTGTGTACCAGATGTCCCTGAAGAAGGAGGGGTGACATTATGGCAATGAATGGCAGCAGTGGTGGGATTCAGATATGTGAACAATTGGTTCTCTGTGTGGATGCCACTTCCAGAAGGCCATTCTGGGCCTGGGCAACAAAAAGTTAGCTACCGGTTCTGCCGAAGTGGTGCAAACTGGCTGAATCCCACCTCTGAATGTCAGCCAGAGGGTAGATCCTGGTTAGTGAAATCTCTCTGGAGAAAGGACCAATAATAAGATTGCCCATATGCATTCTGGATAGCTGTTTCTCGTGAATAAACTGCAGGAACTGAAGTTTTTGTGGTCACCTGAATTGCATAGTTGTATGTGTTTAGCTTATGAATTCACTCTTTCTACTACTACTACTACTACTACTACTAATTCTACTACTACTACTACTACTACTACTACTACTACTACTACTACTACTACTAATAATAATAATAATAATAATAATAATAATAATAATAATAATAATAATAATAATAATAATAATAATAATAATAATAATAGAGATGGAAGGGACATTGCAGGTCTTCAAGTCCAACCCCCTGCTCAGGCAGGAAACCCTATACCATTTCAGACAAATAGTTGTCCAGTCTCTTCTTAAAAACTTCCAGTTTTGGAGCATTCACAACTTCTGGAGGCAGGTTGTTTCACTGATTAATTGTTCTAACTGTCAGGAAATTTCTCCTTAGTTCTAGGTTGCTTCGCTGTTTGATTAGTTTCCATCCATTGCTTCTTGTCCTGACCTCAGGTGCTTTGGAGAATAGCTTGACTCCCTCTTCTTTGTGGCAATCCCAGAGATATTGGAACACTGCTATCATGTCCCCCCTCGTCCTTCTCTTCTTTAAACTAGACATACTCAATTCCAGCAACCGTTCTTTATATGTTTTAGCCTCCAGTCCCCTAATCATCTTTATTGCTCTTCCCTGTACTCTTTCTAGAGTCTCAACATCTTTTTTACATCATGATGACCAAAACTGTGTTAGATCGCGCAGGCAGTAAGACACGAGTCGAGTGACAGTCAGCTCTCGGTTTATTGGCAAGGCATAAAGTAAATCCGGACTGGCATCTGGGCCAGGGGAGCCCTCTTTTATGGGATTCCCCTGGCTTGTAATCACACAATTCCATTGGCTGGTAAGACCCCGTTGCTAGTTAGCCAACCAGCAACGGGCATGA
>NW_015386505.1:1271000-1272030 GCF_001527695.2 Protobothrops mucrosquamatus | reverse complement strand
AACGAGACGTCCACCCGTGCTCGACCTAGCACGCGAAGATTGTGGCCGTTGAAGTCTACGAGCCGTCCCGTTGGTTTCTCCAGGGCGGTGTGGGACAGCTCCGGCAGCAGTCTTTTGAGCTTGTCCCACGACATGATGGAACAGATGGATCCCGTATCCACCTCCATCTTACATGGTTGCCTCCCGATCATGACCGTTGAGAAAAACTTTTCCGCGCCAGTCGAGTTGGTGTGGCTGACAACCATGTGATGCACTTTACGCCCGTCCTGGTTGTCGTCGTAGCCCCTTCTCTGGTCGCGCCTCCCTTCGGGTCGGGCTGACCCCTTCCATTTGTTCTCACGTGGTTTATGGGGTGGTGAGCAGCGTGGCGGTGAGCGGCGCGGTGGGGATCGTCGTGGTGGAGATGTGTGCCTCCGTGGGGGCGAACACTGTTTCCTGGAATTTGGGCGCGAGGCTTGGCATGCTTTTGCGATGTGTCCTCGCCTCAGGCAGCGGCTGCACGTGGTGTCTAGGAACCGACAGTTTGCTCGTGTGTGGTTCCCCAAACACCCTGGACACTCGAGGTCGTCCCGCTCGTCTCGCCATGCTCACTGCTTCCAGCTGGTAAAGGTGCAATGGACGGTCTCTTCCTCACTGGCCTCGTCCGATTCGGTGGCCTCCGGATCAGGGGTTGGCTCGCGATGGGTGCGATGGATGTCACCCCGTCTCATCTCGGTGGCCGTGGATTCGGACTCTTCTGCGGCGAGGGCCTCGTCTAGGGTTTCGCTGAGGGTGAGACTTCGACGCACGATGAGTCGCTTCTTCACGTGCTCGTCCCTCATCCCCATGACAAGTCGATCCCGCAGCATATTTTCCAGGGCGACGAACTCGCAACGGGCTGCGATCGATCGGAGCTCTCCGAGGTACTTTCTGATGGGTTCGCCCGCCCGTTGTCGTCGGTTGTAGAAGCGGTTCCTTGCGACTAGGAACCCTTCGGAGATCCCGTACTGACCAGCCAGCAGACGTTGGATATCTGCCCAAGGAGTGTCCT
>NW_015386505.1:1247186-1270678 GCF_001527695.2 Protobothrops mucrosquamatus | reverse complement strand
GGGCCAGGGGAGCCCTCTTTTATGGGATTCCCCTGGCTTGTAATCACACAATTCCATTGGCTGGTAAGACCCCGTTGCTAGTTAGCCAACCAGCAACGGGCATGAAACTGTATGCAGATGGAGAAGGGCAATCACCCTTAATGGGTGATCAGGATGCGCATAGGGATTAAGGGGGGGGGAATACAAAAGAACACAACAAACTGGATGCAGTATTCCAAGTGTGGCCTTACCAAGGCGTTGTAAAGTGGTATTAAAACTTATGTGATCTTGATTCTATCCCTCTGTTAATGCAGCCTAGCACTTGGCTTTTTTGGCAGCTGCAGCACACTGCTGGCTCATATTTAAGTGATTGTCCACTAGGACTCCAAGATCCCTCTCACAGTTACTACTATTGAGCAAGGTACCATCTATACTGTACCTGTGCATTTGGTTTTTCTTGCCTAAATGTAGAACCTTACTTTTTTCACCATTGAAGTTCATTTTGTTAGATAGTGCCCAATGTTCAAGTCTGTCAAGATTTGTACTTCTGTACTTTTATTTGCTCTATTATGGAAAGAATGGTAGTTCATCATCGTCGTCATTGTCATCATCATTATCATTATCATCATCTATAATTACCGGTATATATGATTCTTTCTTCTAAAGGTGCCCATGTTTGCTACAGGAAACAGTATTTTGAAAAATAAACTTCTACCATATAATTCTAATATAGACTTGTAAAAATCTCTGTACATGCATTTGAGAAACCTGGATCAAGATTCTAAACTATGTCCAAACAGACATGTCAAGTGACTATATCTTGGTGCTTTGTGCTGTAGAAAACTGAAGAGTGATCTTGATATTTTTCACCACAATCATATAAAAATGATCATAAGGATAGGTAAGGCACACTTCATGGTTTTTTTTTATTATACAATGATAAAAAAATTCAGCAAGCCTATTAAGAAAAGGCAATGGCTTGGGGTATGAAAAGAATTTAGGTAGAGTAGCATGTTGTAAGAAGCAGAATCTCATTGTTCAACAATTTGCAAATTGCTTTAACTTGAATCTCAGCTATTTTGGCCCTTAGCTATAAAGTTTTCTTTAAATTTCCAAGTGGCTAAGGAACCATAAAAGTGCAGCTTGATTTAACCAAATTTGACAGGAACAGATGGATTACATCCCAGAGTTCTAAAGGAGCTGGCAAATATGTTCTCGGAATCATTGAACCATGTCTTTCAAAAATCCTGGACCCCAGGGAATTACTAGAGGACTGGAAAAGAGTTGATGTGATTTCCATTTTCAAAAAAGGGAAAAAAACAGATCCAGAAAACTACAGACCAATCAATCTGACATCAATACCTGGGAAAATCCTGGAAAAGATAATCAAACAATAAATCCGTGAACACCTAGAAGTAAGCAAATTTATAACCAGAAGCCAACATGCATTTGTCAAAAACAAATCTTATTTCATTCTTTGACATGGTGACTAAATTAGTGGACAGGAGAAGTGCTGTGGACATAATATACTTGGATTTCAGTAAGGCATTTGTCAAAGTAGACCACAACCTACAGTACTTCTTAGTAAGCTAGAAAGATATTGGATAGACAGCATCACCCCCAGATGGATTTGTAACTGGATGACAAATTGCACTCAACGTGTAGTCCTTAATGGAACTATATCTACACGGAGAGAAATAAGCAGTGGGGTGCCTTAAGATTCTGTCTTAGGCCCAGTACTCTTCAATATCTTCATAAATAACATAGATGAAGGAATAGAAGGGGAACTCATCAAATTTGCTGATGACACCAAGTTGGCAGGAATAGCCAATACCCCAGAAGATAGGCTCAAGATACAAAAGGATCTCAACAGACTTGAACCCTTGGCCCTATCTAACAAAATGAAATTCAGTGGTGACAAAAATAAGGTTTTATACTTAGGCAAGAAAACCCAAATGTACAGGTATGTATAGAATAGGTGGAACCTGGCTCAATAGCAATAACTGTGAGAGACATCTTGGAGTCCTAGTGGACAATCACTTAAATATGAACCAACAGTGTGCTACAGCCATCAAAAAAGCCAATGCAATCCTGGACTGCATTAACAGAGGGACAGAATCAAGATCATGTAAAGTATTAGTACTGCTTTATAAGACCATACTTAGAATAGTTAATCCAGTTTTGGTTGCCACAATATAAAAAATATAAAATATTTTGATATTATACACACAAACACACAAATGTATATGTGTATATATAAGATGCTGAGTCTCTGAAAAAAAAAGTGCAGAGAAGAGCAACAAAGATGATTAAGGGGCTGGAGGCTAAACCATATGAAGAACCGTTGTAGGAACTGGGTATGTCTAGTCTAGTCTAGTGAAAAGAAGGGCCAGGGATGACGTGATAGTGTTCCAATATTTGAGGGGCTGCCACAAAGAAGAGGGATCAACCTATTCTCCAAAGTACCTGAAGGCAAGACAAGAAGCAATGGATGGAACTAATCAAGGAGAGAAGCAACCTAGAACTAAAAGAAACTTCCTGACAATGAGAACAATTAACCAGTGGAACAGCTTGCCTTCAGAAGTTGTGGGTGCTCCATCACTAGAGGTTTTTAAAAAGAGATTGGACAGGCATTTGTCTAGAATGATGTAAGGTTTCCTGCTTGTATAGGTGGTTGAACTAGAAGACCTCCAAGATCCCTTTCAACTCTGTTATTCTGTTATTCTGATTCACTGATGGTCCATAATGCAGTTTCATCAGTTTATCCCAAAATTTTCAAACAGCCGAAAGAAAAAAGTCCAAAAATAAAAAAATAAAAAATCCTCAGATCTGAAATCATATAGTTGAGATATGATGAGAAAGGGGATCAAGCCATTTTAACTTTGGAAATTTGCTTCTCTAAAACAGAAAATTGGAGGAGGGCTTTTAAAATGACTTTACATTGTATTATTTTAATGATAGATGTCCACAAGCTGCTACAGAATCCAGTCAGAAGAGTCAAAAGTCATATGTTACTAAATCAAAAGGATTTTTTAAATCTCAGATTAAAATAGCTATCAAAACTTCACAGTGGCATTTTATTAGCAAAGAATCAAAGGAGATGCTGACAGGTTTTCTAAGTAGTAAACTTTGGATGTAGACTATAGACTAGCAGCCCCCAACCTTTTGGGCACCAGGGACCAATTCTGTGGAGAGTTTTTTGTGGACCGGAGGGGACATAGTTTCGCATGCTGCCTGCATCCCATGTATGAGGCTTCACTTTGTTTGCGTGGTCCAGTTTCTGGCATGCTGTGGACTGGTGCCGGTCCATGGACTGGGGGTTGGGGACCCCTGCTGTAGACTGATCTTTCTGAACTGAAAATATCCAGGGAAGATTGAAAGGGAGGAACTAGGTCTTCTTGCCTTTTAGCCCTCTCTCTTTCAAATGATCGTTGGTGTTATCACAGAACAGATGGATCTGACAAAAATGATAGTCTGATTGAAGTGCTTAAATGAATTTAGAGTTAGAAAGCCACAGATGGTGATATTTTCCTACTTGCATTTTTTTATTCCATCCATTCTAAAGCATAATTTGTCCAGTAAACTTTTTCTGGTCAAATAAAAATGTTAGAATCCAGTGTCAAAGCAAACTTAATGCATTTTAAAATTACTTGCCACGAGTTCATGTACAGGAGAAGCAGTGGAAGAGGTCAAAGAATTGATGATGAAGATGAGATAATGCTGGTGGTTTTGGATCAATTCAGGTTTTATCCAAAAGCCTATAAGAATTGTTCAAATAACATAGGTATATGTATGTAGTTTCATGTGATGTTGTTTGAGTATTTTGAGGTCAAATAACTAAAAAAAATAGTTATATCTCTTAATATTCCAATAATAATAGGGAAAACATTTGATTTATTACACAATCTCTATGATTCAATCATTAAGTCCCAGTATTTTCCTGTCCTTTTTAAAAACACCATTGTATCAATTTTTATTATTACAGCCAAAGGCCAACACATAAATTAAACATTCAAATAAAACTAAACTAAACAGAACCAACACAAGAAGATATAGCAATATATTACCATTAATGATGTAATCAAAGGGTGACCAAAGTCTGCCTAGTTTTACAGACAGTATAAAAAAAAAAACTAGCTAGCTTTAGAAAAACTGATTCATACTGACCTGACAATAAAAATACATTGACTATAGTCTAATACTGGATAAAAACAGGTAATAAAATGGATTATAAAAGATTATTAAAAAGATCTAAAATGTTTATTTATGTTTCTGGCGAATCCCCAGTGCTGCTGCGCAGAATCTAGCCACCTGCTCCATGATCACTGCCTGCTCGTCCTTAAGCAGCCACTGGAGATAAATACTTTCCGAACGACCAGGATACCTATCAGTTATGGGGAGGATATGGTGTTTTCGAATAGCTTTATAGAAGGAACATCGAAGGAGTATGTGTCCAATGGTCTCCGCCTCTCCTGAGCATAGGAGCAGAGTCTTTCTGCCAATGGACTTGCCGTATAGGACGGCCGATGGAAACGCATGGCAAACACCATTGTGGTGGTGTTTGGTATTGGCATATCTATAAGTAAAACTTGCTTTTCTTCAATGATTGTGATGTCTAACGTTGTGCTCCATATGTTGGTCTGTCAGCATTGGGAATCCCATTACATTTTTAAAATAGTCATTCAGGAACACTTTTCAACATTTTTAATACTTTGGGGCATTAAATTAATATCTTTGCATAAATCTCAGTACTTTGGATATAATGCTATTGCAAATAGACTGCAATATAGTGTAAATTTAAATTTCATTTTTATTTATTCTTGTGCAACCCCAGATTTAGTTGCAACCCCAAATTATTCTTCTGACACTGTATATGAGGCAGGTTTCTCCTAGTTATACTTGCAGTGTTCTTCTTCAGAATACATGGAAGTGGGATAATTTCTAATGTAGGTATCTTTTTTATTTCTTAGCTTTATAGCTTTCTCTATTTTCTAGAGAAAATTTGTGGAAATCCAGTGACAGATTTTGATGACAGTCCTCACCAAGTGAAATAAAAAGGTCTTACTTCAATACCAAACCAAACCAGAAAAAAGGATAAAAGAGAATGCCTATTTGCATAAAATTTGCACATGCTATGTTATATATATATGTGCAACTGTAGAAATAATCGCTATAATTTCTTCTAAAGAATGAGATATTTCACTCTAATAAGATTATCTGTTGTACTGTTTTTGTTTCTTTAAAATGGACTTTATGCTTTGTATTTTTTTAAGCATTGCTTCCATTTAAATAATTGTATGTAATACTTTTGTATTGCAAGCTGGGCTTCTGGAAGGAAGACCAATATGCAAACAAATGAACACATAAGGGGAAAGATTGCAATGAGTTGCCTGATTCTGCTTGTTCTATCTGCTGTCCAAGGGTTGACTCTTAAGAAGCATCAAGGCGCCTTGCGTTCCCCTTTCTTTTTTGATAGGGGTGTAGTTTTCCATTTTTAACCAGCTTATGACTTGGCCATTTAAAAAAATCAAAAGAAAGACTGGCCTCTGTAAAGTTAGCTACAGAATTACCCATGTTTGACTTTAGAATCTAGACCTCTTTTTGATCTGATTGCTGTCAAGGTAGCCCAAAATATTTGGTTGCTTGAGGCAAATGATCACAACTGTTTTTCCTACCAGGTCTTTAAAACGGATTCTATGTCATCACTGATTGATGCACATCCAATAGATTTGTGATCCAAAAAATTCAGAATTGTCACTAGTCTTGTTTTTATCATTGTTACTTAAAGCAGTACCACAGCCACACTTCTCTGTGCATTAATGATTCACCTGTGGAGATGGTTACCAGCATCAACTTCCTGGGTGTGCAGCTAACGAGTAGGCTGGCTTGGTCGCTCAACAGTGAGACACTGGTGAAGCAGGCACAGCAGCACCTGCATTTTCTGCATCGCATGAGAAAAGCACATCTTCCTTCCCCTGTCCTGACCACTTTCTACAGGGGGACGATCGAGAGCATCCTGTCATACAGCATCACAGTCTGGTTTGGAAGCATCACTGCTTCAGACAGGAAGGCAGTGCAGAGAGTGGTGAGAATGGCCAAAAAGATCATTGGCAGTTCCCTCCCTCCCATCCAGGACATAGCACAGAAGTGTTGCTTGAGCAGGGTCCGTAAGATTATCTGGGACACTACACATCTTCTCCACAACCTGTTTTCCTTGTTACCTTCTGGGAGGAGGCTTCATGGTATCTATAGCAGAACATCCAGATTCAGCCATAGTTTCATTCTATACAGCATTAACCTTGCGAACTCTCAAGCTTCCTCCTTCTGTTATATATTCAAGATGGACAGTACTTAATATTTATTTGCTATGTATATGTAGAGGTGTGGGTCTATACATATGTTGTACATAGTATGTTTAGGTGTGTGTCATGTATGTGTTTCACTTTGAGAGCGGGCAACTAAATTTCATTTTTGATGTGTGCCATTGTGCCCACAGTAAAAAAATGACAATAAAGGTTATCTTATCTTATCTCATCTCATCTCATCTCATCTTATCTCTTATCAAGCACATGTGTCCCATTAAAATGTGTGTTTATTTGATCAAAGTCACTAGGAAAGTATAACAACTGTGTCTTTCATGCTATAGCAATAATTGTGCTATATCTCTTCCAGTGATGTCTCTAAATGCAAGCTGCTGATCTGTAAGAACTTAATATATTTCCTTTCTTGTGAGATATTAACATGACATACTGGCATGGGAGATAAGATTTTTAAAAACATGTCAATTTTTCCTTTAAACTTTAGATGAAATTGCTGAATGGAACTGTTTTCATATGCTAGAATGAATTTCTTGAAGAAAAAAATGATGTTTTTATGTGTATCTACTTAGAAAAGGCAATTAGAGAGTTATTTGTGACCTCTCATTCCAACTTCTGTGACTCCTATAACACCATATCTATTTAGGTAGTTATTCCTAAGAGTTAGCTATTTGTTAGAATTGATTTGTTCAGCAATTCTGGATAGAGCTTTTAATAACATTTTTATTACTATGAAAGCGAGAACTGGAGGAAAATTGCAAATGCCATATAGCATGTCATGAATTGGGTGACTGAACAGAAGAAAGAGTAGACTGACTGGGAGATTTGCAGTCTAACAGCTTCCAATTTCCAAATTTGGAAGAGTACTGCTTTAAAAAAGAGATAGCAATATGATATATTGCTTGATATATGATGCCTTCTTCAGACGTTTGTCCAGCTCACAAGGAATCTGTAGGCTGAATGACCTTCCCTCTGCAATCATGCTCAAAAGAGAGATCAATCTATGTTGAATTGTTAACTCTTGGTTGAAAACATTCCACAGAAAAGAAGGCTAATAATAATAATAATAATAATAATAATAATAATAATAATAATAATAATAATAATAATAATAATAATAATAATTAAAAAAAAAGTTGGAAGAGACCTTGGAGGTCTTCTAGTCCAACCCCGTGATCAGGCAGGAAACTCTCGACCATTTCAGACAAATGGCTGTCCAGTCTCTTCTTTAAAACTTCCAGTGTTGGCACATTCACCGCTTCTGGAGGCAGGTTGTTCCACTGATTAATTGTTCTAACTGTCAGAAAATTTCTCCTTAGTTCTAGGTTGCTCTCTCTTTGATTAGTTTCCATCCATTGCTTCATTTTTCCCCCAGTAATAACAAAACAGCTTTCTGTGTCTCTGGATTGGATGGTGGAAGAATAGTTGAGCACCCTGCATTAGCCTGTTTTTTTTATGTTCTCTTCTTATGTAAATTATCATGACCTAATATGCCAGATTCAAGTGGAATTTGCAAATGTGGCGCCTAGCAGAAAAAAATGTCAAATTAAGATGTGGCTTTAGAAAGAAGCTAAGAAGCCACATAGAAGGAAGCAAATATAGGCTGACCTATTAATTTCAAAAGGCTACACGTCTTGTTATGATTAGCTTATGAAAAAATGAAAGCTCTTAGTTCTCGTACATAGAAATGTCCTAATCATATCAGAATATCTATGGTTTCCCTCCATCTCTCAACTTTTAATAAGATTTTAGGATCAATGTGATCGTTCATCAGAAAAGAAAGATTGACACTTGATCAGGCTCAGAAAGAAAAATGTTCAGCTGAGAAATGGAAGACTTAGTTTATTTTGCCTCTTTATCCAAAGCATGGTTTACAGCAGCATTCAATTTATGTGAAAATCATTTATTTACTTGAATTCTACCTTTTTGTTAGCATTATGTTATTTTCTTATCGTTCGTATCCTTTGAATCTGTGCTCTGAAAAAAATCAAGATGAATGCATTTCTTATAATAGCTGTAATTATACAGCACTATAATTATATCTAATAGATTTTTACATAACAGTAGTATTATTTAGCCTCCTAGAATTTTATAAAATTGACTTAAAGAAAATTATAATGTTTAGACGTTATCAAAAATTATTAAATTACAATGTCGTCCATTTTCTTAGAGCAGCATTCCTACTTACTGTATATTCCAAGAAATCAAAAGAATGCTTTCATTGTTTTTAATTAAAAGACTTGTTAATATGTTGTATCTTTCTTGGTAATTAAAGCTGTGAATTGAACACTAGAAATGTTGATACTAGAATAAAGTTGATAACTAAAGTAATACTAGAAAATATTATGTTGGTTAGATATGATGTGTGATTAAAAATAAGAAGTTAAATGTAAATAGAAATAAATGTTCATTAACAGCCATCCTTTAAGTCTAAGATGGCGCATGGTGCCTTCTACTAGGATATTTTTGGTTCTTATACCCTGTCACTTTTGTACCTTGTCATTTTAAAATCCACTTTCAGATCAGTGTCAATTTAACATTTCTCTTCCATAACATCTTTTAAAAACAATTTATAATGGCAGACAATCATAATATCAACTTCTTGGCCTATTGTTCACAAATATCCTTCAGTATATCTAATGTTAAAATATTTTGTTCCATTCTGTGTAAGTCAGAGTTAAGTGTTGTTCTCTTTTAACTGTAATCTCTAACTCCTTCTACTTCTCACTAGTGTCCAATCTTCAAAGTCCCAACCTATCATTTTTTAAAAGAATTCAAAACAAAGCGTTTTCTCATGGGGAGGATTCTTATAATTCCAACATTTTATTTCAAATCTATCTCAACCTTTAATCGGTTTGTAAGTTTTCAAACTCAACACTTACATTACCTTTTTCTTGTCTATTAAAAACAATTAAAGCTCTTAAGCTTGTATTTAAAGTTAAACTTTTTGGACTAAAGGTGACTCACTCAGTATTTTCATATTTGTCTATTCAAAGTTTCCTAATGACTGAAAAGCAGTTAACAAGCAATATCCAAAAGTGATTAGAAAAGGAAGTATGTGAAATTTGTCCATAAAAGTGCAGACCATGGTTTGAGACAGATGGCTATTCCATCACCTCCCAAAACACTATACCCACTGGAGAACTGCTGCTTTGCAGTCTCTTCACAGAGTGTAAGTTGTCTGGAATACTAGTAGATGATCTCAAGTCCTCTCCTTATCCAGAGATGAAGCACGAAGAACTAGTCTATTCACAGGCTCTTCATTCCACCAAAGTCATCAGCTCCGCTTTTCATAAAGTCATTTTCAGTTTTCCACTTCTTTCATGGAAACATTTCAAGTGCATTTCAAGTGCACTTCTTTTTAAATGGAAAGCTTCTCTCTCAAGGGCAACATAAGAATGTTTGAGCATTTTAAAAGCATTTTGTTTTTAAAACAGCTCCGTTTTGAAATTGAGATACTTCTAAAATGTTTGGGGCAACCTGATTCCATTTAAAACAGCATTTTCATATTCAAAATAATGAGCAAAAGCGGAAACACTGAAGAAAGCTATCAAGCACTAGGGAAATCAAGAGACCTGGGCAGTTCAAATGGGTATAAAGATTTATTGCAAGCTGAAGCTCTCTACAAGAATCTGAACTACTAATGGCCCAAGCAAATTGGCAGTAGATAAGAGTAATTCACAGGATTCACAGGAATTAAAGGTGGGCTGGACTTAGATATCTTGTGGGCGTGAAGGGACTCATGACTGATGATGTGTTTGACCTCTCCCTTGGGCTCAACCTGGCCATCTCCTACAAAAGCTTTGGAAACATCCCATTTCCTGCCTTTTCAAACCTTGCAGACTTTGCTTGTTTCTGTAGCATAAGAAGGCCAGCTGTTGGAACCAAGTTTGCATTCAGCAGCTCTGCACAAATATAAACCTAATGACCAGTAGAGGCAATAGATGGAGTGGTGGTCAGCTGCAGGACTCTGCACTTGGATCTAAAAGTCTTACTTAGTATGCCTCCATGTGATATAAACATCTTCTTGTCTAAAAGTCTTACTTAGTATGCCTCCACGTGATATAAACATCTTCTAATGGTTAGACGATACTCGCAGGGCTTTCATTAACTGCTATCTCACTCAGTTTAATTTTTTTTCTTCTTGTTGTCTGATTTGGGCTCTTTGTAAAGTTCAGGTCCTTATCTGATAGGTCTCTCTCAATAATAATAGAAAGCAAACTCTCAGATCTTGACAGACTTAAATAACGAGGCATTCCCATCTCCTAGTTATTAAAAAAAAATAAGGCTTTTATTTTCTTGCATCCAAGCATCAATTATTTTCTTAGAAATGTTACACTTCTAACACTAGTGCTTTTCTTTCCTTGTGGAAAGGGTAATATTCCAAAATGGATGGCCATCTGTAATCCATATCCTAAAATAAATATAAAGTTATTGCCCATCAAATGCCACCTTCTGTACAAAAATGAGCTGCTCATGGCCTCAAACAGAATACTGGGATCAAACATTGAACCAATCAAGTGTACAATATAAGATAGCAAGTAACAGCATGGAAGAGTTATCAGAGAGAATTTCAAAAGAAGCTTACTCTCACATAAGTACTCTTAACGGACAGTCTCACCCTTAGATTGCCAGCACATACGCATTGGGAACAGCTTTACTTTAATGACCATGTAACTCTCTTTCCCATTATGAAATTAACACTGTATTAACTGTTATAAATTAAATATGCAGTTTGTGATGATCTTAGTAGAAGGAACCAAGGCAGTCTTTTCAATTACTCAGAGGCTTTCTGATCTTCATGTTCAACCTTTACAAATTGTCAGTAAAGAAACTTATCATCATGTGCAGATGCAGTGGGATTTCCCTGCTCACTAGAAATAATCTTCAAGTTGTATTTAATATTTACAGTTCTCCTGGGTTATAACTCCACTTTGCTGGCAGGGGCTGCTACTACTCAAACGCCTACACTAGTCAATAAAATACAGGGAACAGAATTCATAAGCATCAGCTTTTAGGCAGTTACATTTTATGTAAGATATAAATAGATTGATTTTGGAACAGACTTTCTTCAAGGCTGGCTGGAGAATTCTAGAAGTTGAAGTCCACATAACTTAAAGTTGCTGAGATCGAGAAACCCTGAAATAACTGAACAGAGTCAAAATAAGTGAGTCAGTCCTTAAGGTACAGACTCTATGCAGTGAACATTTTAAAAAACCCACACTTGAAATTATGCTTGGTAAGCAATTGCAGACAGTATTTGGCATCTTTCAGTACAGACATCAGATTGCTGTTAATCTTGCATTAGTCCTCTGGCAAATCAGATTTTATACCCCCTTCAGTTTCCAGACACTTTATTCATATGTGGGGCCAACTGTGATGTCTACCTTTGCTTCAAATTGTCCCTGGTAACCAAAACCCTGGAACACTATGATTTATTTTGCACATGATAATAGATACACAGACAAGGAATTTCAAGAGGCATTGCTGAAATCGTTTCTCCAAATATCTAAAAAAGATATAGGAATTCTTTTTCAGTTGTACATCTGCCCCATTTAAACAGTTTAACTAATCTAACCACAAGCTGTTCATAATTTGAAGAACAGCTCACCAGGTTTTCAGACTGGAATAATTATAAGATCAGTGCTACATGATAACTTTTGGCTGCTTCCATGCCAATTGCAGGCACACCAAATATACATGATTGTAATCCATCTTGCCTTGATTTACAGAAATATGAAAAGACAAAGCTTATACTACATTTGAGAATTGCAGTCCTATTGGATTGGAATTCCAAACTGAGTAAATAACATTTATGATGATGTCCTGGCAAACTCTGGAATGGTCATATGATTTCTAGGCCTTGCTTCCTGCTCAGTTTCTCAATCAAGCCAAGGAACAGTATTTGAACCAAGCCCTTTTTAATAGGCTCAGCTGTTAGGATCTATTTGTGGTGCAAAAATACCATTAAACAGATATCTACAAACAAATAAATGAGATAGAAACAGCTGCTTCCTGGATCATCTAATATTTAGGAAATCCTGAACTAATAAATTAGTACAAATAGAGCAACCAGTATTCCCAGATGGCAGAAAACAAATTGAGACCAGTGAGATTATAATTAGCTAAGTTGTGCTGGGATTTCTTTAATAATGATGCTATGGCATCTTCTGTTATCAGATATATGCCTGGTGTTGATGTCTCACAATTGACTCACAAGGGCACATAGAACAAAAATTAACTCTTCATTAGGACAGGGCTTTTCAACCTTTTCACAGATTGTACCACTTTTATGACATGACAATATTTGAGTACCACCAGTACTTAGCAAGGTGTCAAAAACTTGATTACTAAAAAAGAAAGGGGGGGGAGTTTGAATTTTACTGATTAGATTCATTTGTTGTTATAGAAATGGCTAGTTTATAATATTATGGAAAAGTAAAAAGTTGAGATTCAATGTTAATGCTTCCTTCTACTGCAACAGAGGAAGTCTGTTCTTTTTCCCTTCTCCCCTTCATTTCCCCCCCTTTTTTCCTCCCCATTGTATCCTACTGTTTGCTTTTGTATTTTTGTATTTTATTCTATAATCTAATAAAACGTTACAAACTGTAAAAAAAAAAGTACTGGTTTTAATTTCTTCTATGGCTGTTCCTTTGCTGAATCACATTTGTCCTTTGCGCTGACAAATGTATGAAGAATTTATCCATGTTTATTAATATGCACCACTACCAGCTAGCTCAGGGGTCTTCAAACTTGGCACTTTTAAGACTTTGGACTTCAACTCCCAGAATTCCTCAGCCATCATGGCTGGTTGAGGAATTCTGGGAGTTGAAGTCCACAGGTCTTAAAGTTGCTAAGTTTATAGACCCCTGAGTTAGCTGGTCAGCCCTTCTTCCTCTCTCCCTCTCCTTCTTCCCTGCCTTCTGAGCTCTCCTTCCACAATTTAGTAAGACACAGGAACCAAGTGTAAAGACACAGGAACCAAGTGTAAAGCAAGAAAGGCTCACAAAAGCCTCCCAGAATAAATAAATACTAAACTCTGGTGTTTTTTTTTAAAGCTGCCTCAGGCGTGTCTCAGTTTAAACAATGTAGCAAACAGGCTTCAGCAATTGTGAAAAGCGATACCTTAAATTAAGCCTGTTTACCTACAAAGAAAACTTGCTAAAAGCCATAGACAGACTCAAGATAAGGGGGTAAAACTAATTACATTTTTTAAATGGATTAAACCTACGGAAGGCAACACTTTGGACTCATTGCTAGCCTTTGTGAAACAGACTAAAATATTCCAATAACCAAAGCACACAAACCGAGCCTCTGAATTACAAAATGCTGTAAAAACTGTATAAAAACTCTTATGGTAATTCATTCAAGCTGCCAGCTGATCAGGAAACCACTGGCTTCCGAAATAAACCCACCTCCTTTCCGACATGCTCATCTCCCGGCTTTTCATTTCATCAGCGCTGATTGCATTCTCCTGGCTGGAGAAAATGAACAGGGGATCTTTTCTTCCAGAAACAGCTTCTTCTTCTTCCCTGTCTCTTTTTCCTCCCTGCCTGCTGAGCTCTACTTCCACAGCTTCTTCTCTGTCCCATTGTCTTTCCCTGTTTTCTTTTTTTCCCCTTTCCCGCCAAAACCACCCCCTTTTTTTTTCTTCAGATCACCTCCAGTTCCACACTGCTTCCGAAAGTGCCAATCAGCTGGAGCCCTGCTAGACCTCCTGGGGCTTCTGCTAAGTCCCGACAGCCCTGCAGCTCCAGCTGCCTCTCCCTCAGGCTTGGGTCACTTCAGCTCATTCCCTTCCCCCACTACACTTCTATAGGATGGCCGAGTACCACCTGCCCACATGCCAAACTATCACTGGTGGTATGCTTACCACCAGTTGAAAAGCCCTGCTATAAAAGATAGGGCAATGCAAAGCTGATCAGTAGTAGCAGAACACTTCTTTTCAAGGTGAATCTTTGACAAAACTCAGGGAAATCTCTTCTTAAAAATTTCCACTGTTGGAGCATTGGCAACTTCTGGAGGCAAGTTGTTCCACTGATTAATTGTTCTAACTGTCAGGAAATTTCTCCTTAGTTCTAGGTTGCTTCTCTCCTTGATTAGTTTCCATCTATTGCTTCTTGTCCTGGCTTGCTGCAGGTGCATGTACTTTGGAGAATAGCTTGATTTCTTTATGGCAACCCCTGAGATATTGGAACACTGCTATTGTGTCATTCCAGTCCTTCTTTTCATTCCAGCAATCGTTCTTTATATGTTTTAGCCTCCAGTCCCCTGATCATCTTTGTTGCTTTTCTCTGCACTCTTTCTAGTGTCTGAGCATCTTTTTTACATCATGGCAACCAAAACCAAGGAGTTACAAAGCGATCTTGATTCTATCCCTCTGTTAATGAAGCCTAGAACTATGTTGGCTTTTTTGGCAGCTGCAGCACACTGCTGGCTCATATTTAAGTGATTGTTCACTAGGACTCCGAGATCCCTCTCACAGTTACTACTATTGAGGTACCACCCATACTATTGAGAGTCCTGAAATCCTGATTTGTCTTTATCATCCCTCTTTGGTTTATTTCAATGAAGCCCTTGTCTCAGTCTCTTCTGAGTAATATATTATTTCCCAGGGTTCAGTCTCATGGCTTAGACAATGGTTCTTGCCTATTTTTTTTCATCATCCTGAGTCCGTATAGTATGGGTCTATGCCTAGCCTTCTTTGTAATTATGGTCCCAGCAGAAATATTCACTTTGGACTCTCCAAACTATATTTGTATCATTTTAGGATTTATTTTAACCATGTTTTCCTGAAATAATCACAGTGGTATGGCTGACGTGTAAAACTATTGCATAAATTATAGTTTACAAATTATAATAGTTGGACTCACATATCATGCTAAAACAGAACTAAACAAACTATATATTATGGCTCCATTTAGGGCATAAATGTTTCTTTATTTCAGTAATATCTAAGACAAATTAAGTGCAAAATTTTCAGTGTCTATCATGGGAACTCCAGTTTTCACTCTTGGGATGTCTTGTTTCACATTTACAAATTTTATTAGTTTATAGTATAAAATACAAAGAAAATACAAAAGTGAATAGTAGGAAAAATAGGGAAAGGGAAGAGAAAAGTAGGGGAAAGCAAGGGGAAAAAAGAAAAAAAAAGTCATTGATTTCCAACTTCCTTTGGTGCAGTAAAATAGAACATTAACATCAAACCTCAACTTTTTACTTTTACATAATAGTATAAACTAGCCATTTTGATAACAACAAATCTATCTAATGAGTAAAGCCCAAAATCAAAATTTCATTTTTTTTCCACCTCAAGCACAAGTCCAGAAGCGGTTTCCACGTAGAAATAGAAATATTTGTATTTTTTTCTTTAATCAAAACAGTCAATTTAGCTACCTCTGCTAGTTCCATCAGTTTTTGCAGCCGTTCCTCCATTGCGGGGATCAATATGACCTTCCATTTCTGAGCATGAGTAGTCTTGCTGCCATCAAATTTCCAATTTTTTTTCCAAGTCTTTATCCATTAACCCCAAGAGATTTTCTTTCTATATTCACTTTGACAATTTTCTGTATTAAGATATGAATCCTATTTCAATATTTCTTTGCTTTATCACACATCCACCAGAAATGATAAAAAGTCTCTTCTTTACATTTACATTTCCAACATTCATTTGAAATGCCTTGTTTCGATCCTTTCTGCTTGTCTTCCATTAGCATGGATGAAAGTCTTGTTCTGCTGGATTTCTATGGGTTGGTGCCTTTAACTTATCCAAGTATTAAAATATGTTTTAATTTCTTGATGTTTAACTATGTTTTTTTCCGTTTTTTATTTTGCATTTATAAATTGAACTTCTTTCCCTGTTTTTTTTCTTTCTTGGTGTGGCTTATTTTATGCTGTAAGCTTGATAGGAGTTTTTATGCACATGAGCCCCTAGGAAGATAATATTTATATAAAAGCTATATAAACATACAATAAACAAGATGTAATCTAAGAAGAGAACAACATTATGTTACCCAGAATATGACATTACAAGCCAGGGAAAAATATTTATGAGCCCAGTTAAGAAGAAAAAAACTAATCCTTTTATATTTTCAATGACTCTAATGAGATTGCATAACTGTTCCCCAAACTGCTATTTGTGTAAAATTAAAAATCATTTTATTGGTTTACAGTAGCTGGAGAGGGAGAATGATCAGGAATAGGTAAAATGGTTCTTTCCATATATTTCAGTTTGCATCCTCCTTGATCTCTTCCTTTTGGTCATGCTAGATGAGACAGATGACAGTTAAAATCCAAAAGCATTTATACACAGCAGGTTATCTATTTCTGGATTAAAAGAAACTTCCCTTTCTCGAAGTTAATTGTTACAGAAAAATAGCAGGAATGAATTCCACACCCAGTCCAGAAATTAAAGCAGGGGTGGGGAACGATGGCCCTTTTATGGCTTGTGGACTTCAATTCCCAGAATTCCTGAGCCGGAACTTGAAGTCCACAAGTCATAAAGGGGTCATAGTTCCCTACCTCTGAATTAAAGACTATATTGGCCAGGAGTACATAGCATAGTTTTTCCTGAGTCAAAGTAATACTCATCCTTTTCAAATAGTTGAAAGTTGCATTTATAGAATTGATTTGAATCTCGGTGAAATAGAAATTTCTAATGTTATAGTTGTTCTTATCACTGAAATCATTATCATGAACAATTGTAATAGAGAAGCAAGCAACCACACTTTTGGTAAGAACTACAGTTTCTGTTTCAACCATATCTTAAAACGGACAGGCGAAATTGTCCCCATGAAAATTTCAGATAAAAAAATTGTTGTGGGAACAAATGAGGAAAGAAAGAAGATATTCCATAATCCATCTAAAAGTAAAACTGTTCAGTGGAAATCAAACTCTGAAGCTAGGGTTTCATAGACCTTATATATAATTGGGACATGGACATGTAAATGAGCAACTATGTTCTCTATGGATGAATGATGTGATGCAATAGAATGCATTATTTAACTGTTTTATCTAATAAAGTTTCTCATAATGTCCTCATATCAATCTGGTTCTATTTCATTCGGTCTTTAAAAAAAATCTGTTTTTTATCTGAAATTGTCTTGCTATAAACTGATTTTTCCAGCTTTTGTTTTATTCATGTTAACATATATAAAACTGGTAAATAAGTAAATGTTTTATGATATTTTATTTTATCCATAGGAAAAATATATTGTCATTCTAATGCTTACACACAATTTCTATCTTCCCCTGTGGCCATCTAACTGAATTTTTAGCCTAATGATACTCTTGAGCAACACCATTCAGTTAGCATAGCATATAATATTGGTAAAGCACTAAAGCAGGAAAAGACAACTTATGACACTCCAGGTATTGCTGGATTACAACTTCTATTGTGGAAGTGTGATCAATGGTATGGGGTATTGTCATTCAGCAACAACTGTAGCACCACATTTTGCTTTGCCCTGTATTGCTGATTGCTAGAGTCACATCCCCCACCCCTTTGGCATATACACACAAACATATATACATCTACAGATATATATAATTGCCCTGATGAGTGAAGCTGTAAGGCAACCATTTTTAACATTTATCTTCACCACAGATAAGAAAACAGTATTTAAAATGTGGAAACAGCAGTGCATTTTATGGCTGGGATGCTATTTTATAGTAATAGATAATAAATGAAGTTTATGTTTGACCATACAAACTAGGTATGAACCAGGATGGTTAAAAATACATTGAAGTTACCATTAATTTTTTAACAAGTACCTTTCATTTTGGTTCATTGGAGCCTCAAATAGTTTCCATGGGAACATTAGATTCACTTTCAGGAAGACTTCATTTTACAATGAAACTATAGAAGGGAGTTACAGCTGTGATGAAGTTTTCATCAAAGCCTGAAATGGTGCCTGAATTTATAGCCAAAGGGCATAAAGTAATCAAGGCAGCTAGGATAGAGGGAATATCACTCTTGGCGACTTCATTTATGCAAAATCCATTCCACTGGGGTTAATCGCTTAACAGTTCAAATTTCAATTTATCATGATTTGTTCCCTATAGTAGAATTACAGCTATTTGGATAAATATCCATAGCTTTAAAGATAAGGCAAATAGGAATTTAGGACAGAATGGCTTCAGGATTTGGCCATCATCTGAGCACAAAGTGGCTATTGGTGTTTACAATTTCAAACCGTTTTTGGGCAACTGTGAGGAATTGGGAAAACAGGCTTAGTGTTGCATATAAAAATAGTATTAACATTGGACTCATCTTTCTAGTATACTTCATTACTAGGGTTGATAACAGAAAATGGCTTCTCTTTGATAGCTATTCATCTAAATTTCAAAGGAAGGAATAGTCTGAGAAGGGTAATGGAAGGAGTTGTGGCCATTGGCAGTGAGGGGGATGTCAAAACAAACAAGGAAATGGTTATGCCACTGTGATCCAAGCCCTGTCTCATTTGTATAAGTAGTGACATTGCATACTGCATTCATTCATTCATTTGCTGTCAGTGGACTCCAAACAACACTGGGCAATATAAAGAAACCAATATAACAGGAAAACAACAAACAAAACCAAACTTAGACAAAAACTGAGAGGAAAAAGCAAGATAATGAAAGCAAAATATCCCACTAACAACCAACATCCTCTGGAAGAATACTGACCAGCTTAGTCCAGGACCTGGGAGACAGCCAGCTCTTTATGGCTCTTTGGAGTGTCAACAGGGTCTGAGTTGTCTGGATCTCAGGGGAAATCTCTTTCCCGAGAAGGTGTGTTTCCTGGACCTGATAAATGATATTGTTTACTTAAAGAAATCCAGAATGTGCCAAGATGGTCAGCTCAAATCAGCCAGGCACACACCACAAGAAACAGGTGATCTCTCAAATAACTAGTCCCTATGCCATTTAAGTTTCATAGGTCATAACCAGCAGCTTGAATTCCACCCAAAGCAAGCTGGCAAACCATTTAATAATATGGTCGTGTTTTACATATATTTACTTGTTATTATTTGACATTTAACTCCTGTTTTTCATTGGAGCAATCAAGCTCAAGGGAAATTACATCTAAAAAACTAATCTCAACAAAATTTAAAATAATCTTTATAAAACAATAAAATGAATTCATAGCAGCAAAAATGCATAAATAAAATTCTATTATACAAAGGCAGCATGGAGGTACTTCAAACACCTTAAATTAAAAAAAATACGCATTATAATATGGGTCTTAAGAATCTGCTTCCAAAAACAAATAATGCAGATGAATTCCCTTTGGCATATCTTGATAATTTACATCACACAAGTAAAACATTGCTTACTCTTAACTTCTGTGTGGGTAATGTCAATTTAAAGTTTAGTCTTTTGGTGGCATTGGACCGAGGAATATATGAATAGATTACTTCAGTTTTTATTTGGGAACTAGAACCAGCATCTGAACAGGCTGAGAATTGATCACAAATATGGGGAAACATACCTCCAACGGTATACATTTAATCTCCAATTTATGACCATAATTGGGTCAAAATTTTCCATTGCTAAGCAGAGAGTTGTTAAGTGAGTTTTGCCTCATTTTATAATGTTTCTTGCCATAGTTGTTAAATGAATAACTGTTCTTGGTAAAGTAGTAACACAGTTGTTAAGTGAATCTGGCTTCCTATTGACTTTGTAAGGTCACAAAAGGTGATCACATGATCCTCAACTGTCATAAATACATGCCATTTGCCAAGAGTCTAAATTTTGATCATGTGACCATGGAGATGGTCATAAGTCACTTTTTTCAGGGCCGTTGTAACTTTGAATGGTTGCTAAATGAATGGTTGTAAGTTGAGAACTACCTATATGTGCACTACGGAAACAGCTTCTTATGCATATTCTGCTGTGGATTCACCTCATGTGTAAATAATGATGTAATAGCTGATTTAAAAAAAATAAATAATCTGCCTGACAACAAATTGCTGCCAAGAAGCACATTTATAATGTTTGTTCCAATTACCTAATAATTGGCATTTGGGTGGATAGAAATTATTCTTTTGCAGAATGCTATCCATCAGTATGTCCATTTTCATACTTACTTGATCAACCACTCTTTAACTGCTAATATGAGTGGAGTTTTCCAGTCCCTGGTGAGAGCAGTGGAACATCAGGGTTAAATGCCTCTTGATTTGTATTGATTTCTTGACTGAGTCCTACTGACAAATCATTTATATATTGCTATTCTGCCCCTATTGGTATCCCGCTAGAAAATATGAAAACTCCTGAAGTTAAAGAAAAAAATGAGCATAGTGAACACACTTGCTGCAATTAAGATCTATTAAAATCCTGGGAAAATAAAAATACTTTGTCCAGTTGAATCTCTCCTGGCAGAGAATTCCATTCGTGGAAGCCCAAGAACAGTCCTTCCCATCTTAGTGTACAGCTAGTCCTTGACATATGACCACAATTGAGTCCAAAATTTCTGTTGCTAAGTGAAAAATTGTTAAGTGAGTTTTGCCCCATTTTATGACCTTTCCTGCACAGTTATTAAGTGAATTACTGCAGTTGTTAAGTTAGTAACATGTTTGTTAAGTGAATCTGGCTTCCCCATTGACTTTGCTTGTAAAAGTTGGTCACATGACCCTGGGACACTGCAACAGTCATAAATATGGGTCAGTTGCCAAGCATCTGAATTTTGATCATGTGACCAGGACCATGCTGCAATGACCGTAAGTCACTTTTTTCAGTACTATTATAATTTCAAACAATCATTAAATGAACGGTGGTAAGTCAAGGACTTAGAAGTGTAGAACAGGATTTCTTAACTTAGCAACTTTAAGATGTGTGGACTTCAACTCCCAGAATTCCAGAGCCAGCATGGCTGTTTGTGGAATTCTGGGAGTTGAAGTCCAAACATCTTAAAGTTGCTGAGGTAGAGGAGGAGGAGGAGAACTATGGTGGAATCACTGGCTAAATGAGAGAGCACAAGTAAAGAGGTATGTCAGCATGAAGTTGTTCCAGGAGAGAAAATCTCATAGACCAGACTAGTGAAGCCTTATCTATTGGTTCCCAAGAGAACATATCCAATCTGGTGAGATTCTTATAATATAGATCAACAGCAAACTGCTTTAGCCGATTCACAAAGTTGTTCTAGTTTGTTGTGCCTGATAAGGACATAAGGTTGGCAGACATTGCCCCATTTTCTTCTACATCTTCTTTAGTTCATATTGTTGTGTTTCCTATCTGGTCTACTTGGAAGTCTGACAGATTTATAAATAAGAATTAGCAACTGGAATTGACTTTGAAAATAATAAAAAAAATAGTTGTGGGTTTTATACACATACGCACGCACACACACAAACACACTTATAACCTTTAAGAATTTTTGGGCAATTCACAGAATAGTAAAGTATGGAGTAGGAGTATAATTTTAATAATAAACATAAAATCATACAATTAACTGCGCATGTGTGTGATGGCGGACCTACTATTTTCGGCTCCGTAGTCTCCGCGGGGTCCTCAGCGGAGATGGGGAGCCTTTGAAGGTCCAGGGGTGCTCGCCGGCCGGAGTCTGGTAAGAGGAGAGGGTCGGCGAGCGAAGAAGGCGCGTAGGACCACGGGACCACCTGGGCGGGGCCGTGAGCGGGGCCGCGAGCGGAGAAGCCTAGCGGAGAAGCCGGGCGAGCAGAGAGGCCTAGCGAGGCCCAGCGAAGCCCAGCGTAGCGACGATTTGGGGCCTAGCGGCCAGGAAAATCGGCGGCCGGACGACTTGGGGCTGCGAGCGGGGCCGCGAGCGGAGAAGCCTAGCAGAGAAGCTGGGCGAGTAGAGAGGCCTAGCGAGGCCCAGCGAAGCCCAGCATAGCGATGATTTGGGGCATAGCGGCCAGGAAAATCGGCGGCCGGACGACTTGGGGCCTAGCGGCCAGGAAAATCGGCGGCCGGACGCGGCGGCGGCCTGATGCGGCGATGGCCAGCGGCTTGACGCGATGGCAGCTCGGCGGCCTTAGGAAAATCTACGACCCGAAGCTGTGGTGGCCTAGCGGCCTGGCGCGGCTGCCTGGCGGCCCGATGCAGTGGCGGCCTTGCGGCTTGTTGAAGATCTGGCGGCCTGATGAGAATCTGGGGCCTAGCGGCGTGGCAGCCTGGCGGCCCAGCGGCCTGGTGATCGGGGTGGCCCGATGGCCTGTAGGGAGAAGTGACCAGAAACGTGGCATACAGCGGCCCGGAGGTTGTGCCGGCCCAGCAGCGGGGTATACAGCGGCTCGGAGGGTGCACCGGCACAGTGGCACAGCGGCCCGGGCGGAAGAACGGCCCGGGCGGAGGACAGGGCCCAAGGGAGGCATTTGCTGGAGGGATATGCCGGATGGTGAGTGCCTGGGGGCCCTGGGGACCTGTGTGACTGGGCCTGGCGTGCCTGGAGGCCTACACTGCTGGGGCTGGCCGACTTTGACTGTAACTCTCCCCCCCCTTTTTATGGGGGGTATAAAGACCTATGAATTTCGCTGCCTTCTTTCAAATTCATCTAACCCCTTGACCACCACCACGAGGACTTTCCCCCTTCCCGACTCTGCTGTTGGACCCCTGTTACGACCCGGGACTGTATTCTAGGAGGGAACTGCTGGCCCTGCGTGACTCCCCCATCGCGCAGGCATGGCCCAACATGATTCCAAGGGCCGGCCTTAATGAAGGGGTTTGGAACCCCGAGAGGTGGCACTTAGCGACAGCGGGGAGGGTTCTAAGAAGGAGGAAACTATATGCCTTCTTAGAGGGGTGTTTTTCTAAATTTTTAGGGGGTTCGGGGTCGGCCTGAGGGGAACCAGGGGAGTCCTCTCGGAGGTCAAGGCCGGTCCTGTCTGGGGGGCGCGGAGTGGTAAGGGAGGAGACTGGGGGGCTGGCGGAGGGTGGTGTGATAGGTACGGTCAGTGGGAGGGGCAGGTATGGCGGGAGCAGAGGACCATATCGGGTTTTGGGAGCACGCACACGCTACTTACAAGCTTGTGGGTGCTCCGATCCTCAGAGCTCTGCTTGTCCTCCAGGGACCTTAGATCCTCCGGCCCGGGTCCATCGGCTGATGTTGTGCAACGCCAGGTCTGTGGTAAATAAGGCCCCCCTCATTCAAGAACTTATTCACGAGGGGGGAGCGGACCTGGCGGGTATCACCGAGACCTGGTTGGGCATAGAAGGGGGAGTTCCCCTTGTTGATCTGTGCCCACCAGGTTTCCAGGC
>NW_015386505.1:1210971-1244836 GCF_001527695.2 Protobothrops mucrosquamatus | reverse complement strand
TGTGGGAGCTCCCACCCTCTGGAACGAACTGCCCCCAGAGATCAGGGTGATCCCTGATCTCCCTTCCTTCCGCCGCGCCCTCAAGACATGGTTGTTCCAGCTTGCGGGACTGGCCTAAGGGATTTTAAAGGGGTTTTAATTACTTTTAAGTGGAACAGATTCAAATATTTCTTTTTAATTAATTTTAAACGTGTATTGTCTTTTGTATTTTATCTGATTGTTAGCCGCCCTGAGTCCGCAAGGAGAAGGGCGGGATATAAATGTAATAAAATAAATAAAATAAATAAATAAATAAATTTGGTTTCCCAATTTTAACCTATCAGCACAGCTCATTGAGTGTGATGGGGATATAGAATTACCAAAGGAGAAAGATTTACCAATAGTTTTCCTAAATCTCTTGCTTGTGGGCAGCCATAATTTCTTACCTAGGATTCCAATTAGAATAAGGACAAAAACAAGACCAAGATGATGGTTTGTCCTGTCAGGAATCTATACATTTGGGTTTTGGAATTCCCATCGACCATGCCCCCTAGACATTTGATGACATCTTCCAGGGATCCCTGCAGCTATTGCTCAGTAGCTTCAAATTGATGGGAACGACTGGCCAATCAACCCATACCCCCAAAATGTGCACCACAGCCATAACACTCATATAAAAAGAGTCCAGGCTTTGATTGCTCAGGTGTGCCTGCCATTTTGAAGCCAAAGGCTGTTGCTGCAGATGCCCCTGGCAGCCTTCCTTTTGGTTTTTGCAGGGTGAACAACAAAGTTTTTTTTTCTGGAAGCATTGCTGGGATTCTGGATTTGGCAAGGTAAGATCATACAATGAATAAATAAGTAAATTACAGCTTACCAGTCCAGCATTTTCTATGTTGCTGCAGAGTATTATAGCAAAAATTACATGATTAAAATCTTGACATTTGCTAATTGCTTGGCAAATTTTCTTGGAAAAGGAAAATATGAGGCAAAATGCTCCCTACATTTTTCTGACCTCCAGTCTTTGGAGAAGTCTGGTTTTAATTGCAGGAGGTACTAAAATATTGGCTAAAAAGCACATGCCTCAGGTGCATCAGTGTGGCAGTTTGGGAAGTGATCGTTGATCCAAGTCATTATGGCCAGATAAAATTAGCTAGTAGAATAACTGATGAAAGGCAAAGACATTAGTGCCAATTCCCACTCCACACTATTTTAACAATCCTCATTTTATATCAACATAAACCCACTATTTATATTTCTAGGTGTCCTGCTAATTTGATGCCAACTTTAAAGAATTCCAGTCTGATGCCTGCAGCCTGGCAGCCATTTACACCCATTTTTAATGCAGGTGAGATGAAAATTCCCATCATGCTTTTCAAATTCATCACATTGCATCAAAGTGAAAGAGTAAGGTTAATGTTTGTAGGTGTGTGTGTGTGGGGGGGGGAGAATCTGAATGATATAAATGCCATGCCAATCCCAATGTCTTCAAGCAAAGTAGAAATCCAGTCTCAGTCAGAAATATGCAGGTTAGAATCATTAACTTAGTTTTCAAATCTACACAGATGCTCATAAATCTCCTAAATAGCAAGTCAACCCATGTGGCAAATTTTTGAAGGAAAGCTTACTTAACATATTTCTGTGCACTTGTCACTTTCTAGAGGGCCAAGAAATTGCAGAAATAGAGGTGGCTGGGCATTCTTTACAAAGGCAAGATCACTTCTAACGGGGCTTTGTTCTGAGCTTTAAACAGCCTCTCAAAATACCAGTATTGTTTAATTGGCTTAGAGCTGGCTGTTAATTGAAGTCCAAGAAACTTGGTTTCTTCTTCCATACTAATTTTATTTTTAATCATATTACCATCATAAGAGTACGGTGCATCATCGCCGTGGTGATGTACGTGGCCTTTTACACCGGTGCTGTCCCAGCCTGAATTAGGCCTTCCTATGCTTCTCATTTTCACTGAGACAGCTCCAAAAGCGTCAGTGGGAGCTTTCTTCCCATTAGGAATACCATAATCAGGAAAAAAACTATTTTGGTTAGAACTATGAAGGGGGCAAAGAGGGGTATCTATGGAGAACATCAAAAAAGTCGAGGTGACAGATGCAATCATGCAATCAAAGTATCTTCCTTTTGTAATGTGTGCTGCATATTTCGCATGCATATAAAAAAGGGATGTGGTTTCGATTTCATGGTCACACTAACCAACTTTGCTTTTTTGACCCTATATGATGTTCCTGGGATAAATTGTGGTAACTGATGTAATGCCATTCACCCAGTCTGCTTAAAATCATGCTACCCTTGCCAATTATACAGTTTATTCATCCCATATGAATAAAGATCTTACATTTATTTCTTTTTCTCAGCTCAGTATAAAACCAGTGTCATGTACCTAAAGAAATGCAGCCCACCTCAAAGCTGACAAATGGAGAATTAACCTACAGTTTCATTGTAAACACAACAGAGGACCTAGCATTCAGACTTGATTAACACTGATAGATTTCAACAGTTTTTCAGTGTGTTTTGTTCAAACTACTATTCTGTCATGGGCTTTTCTTTTCTCCATTCTCTATAATTTTATCATATAGGAAAGCAAAACTCTAACCAGAAAAGGTCAAATCTAAAATGTCAAAGTAATTGCCGTAAAAGAAGTAGAGAATACACAAAAAAAGGCTGCTGCAGTCATAAAGAAAGAGCTAATATTTACATACCTTTCAAATTATAATTGGATACAAATGGACACAATTACAATATACGTTCATCAGAACTAGACATAGTTACTGTCTTAGGAGAGTGAAGAGTCTCAATTATGTTTTCATCACAAGACCTGCCATATTTTAATAAAGTGCTTATGTATCTTCTCAACAATCAATTTAATGGCACTTTGCTGTGCTAAACTGCAAGCTAGAGAGCCCATCTTTCATCGTAATTGACCACAAAAGAGGCCTTGTCAGATGTTCAAATCTTCTTTTGTACTTAAAGAGTGGAAAAATCATGTTGATGCACTATAACTTATTAAAGGATTGACAATAGGATGGGACACTGCAATTCTCTTATCAAAGTGGGCTGAAATCCTTCAGTGGAAGAGCAAAATATATTTGAAAAGGATTGTGTTTTAATTTATTGACTTGGAGGCCAATCCTTTTTTTAAAGCCACTTTCACTACTTCAAATTGCTGAGGGATATAAAAGAAATCAGTCAAGAACTTCACCAGGAGGAATCAGTTTGACATCCATCAAGCCAAACCCATTCAAGGCACAAATGATCAAAGTCCATATAATAATAATAATAATAATAATAATAATAATAATAGTAGTAGTAGTAGTAGTAGTAGTAGTAGTAGTAGTAGTAGTAGTAAAGTTGGAAGGTACCTTGAAGGTCATCTAGTCCAACCCCCTGCTCAGGCAGGAAACCCTATACCATTTCGGACAAATGGCTGTCCAATCTCTTCTTAAAACTTCCAGTGTTGGAGCATTCACCGCTTCTGGAGGCAGGTTGTTCCACTGGTTAATTGTTCTCACTGTCAGGAAGTTTCTCCTTAGTTCTAGATTGCTTCTCTCCTTGATTAGTTTCCACCCGTTGCTTCTTGTCCTGCCTCCAGGCGCTTTGGAAAATAGCTTGACTCCCTCTTCTTTATGGCAGCCCCTGAGATATTGGAACACTGCTATCATGTCCCCCCTCGTCCTTCTCTTCATTAAACTAGACATACCCAATTCCAGCAACCGTTCCTTATATGTATTTGTATTTCAGTACTACACATAAAATGAGCATATATGAGGAATTGTATTTTACTATAAGATTTTATATACTAAATTCAAATGTAAAACATAAGACCACCACATACATTCGGTAGCAAAAATATTTTTCTTTGCTTTAAAGAGAAAAAGACTAGAAAATATCAGCCAAAGTCATTTTCATCACAGATCTATATGACCTTTCGCCTAAACGCATAAGCAATCATCAAGGGAAAACTCAGCCCAATTTTTTTTTTATTTGAGTAGAAAATAAAATCATAGCAGTTGTGTGGGCATATTATAACTGAGAGTGAGTGAAAAAACACTTCTATATATTGAAATGAATAATAAGATTTAATGGAAGATAAAATAGAAAATATTGATTGATTTGATCTCTTCACATACTGAACCATTCTCAGGATGGGGCCCTTTCTAAACCAAGGCAAATATTCCTATTACCACCTCCCCCCCCAACACACATTTATAAAAGTCAGAACTATATGTTTATCTGCAAATGCTGGGCAAATGCTGGAGAATGAGGATACCAGAGTAATATGCTCTTCTCTGAGCACAATGTGAAACAAGATGCTTGTCTAAGTAGATCCTTTGCCAAGTCCATTAAACTTGATCTGATGTGCTTACATTAAGTTCACATCCAAGGATAGCCATTAATGGGTTCAGTAGACACTATCAATGCAAACCTCAGGTATATCTGACTTATCTTGAATCCAAAAATTCAGTGCAACTGATAGTGTTTTCTACTCTATTCTTCTACAAAGTTTTGGCTAGGAAAAGTGAGGGATTTCAAAGTAAAGCTGTAAAGCTACTAATTGGACTGGACTCAAACTCAAAAACCTCCCCAGATTTAGCTATATTTAGCTCAGTTCAAATAGTGGTGCTTACCTATCACAGTATAGGCTGTTGTCAAACCCTGACATTTTCTCAGTCTGTTAAGCTGTGTGCAGGTGGGAGCCTTTTCAGAAGTGGTATCCATTGTTCACAGTGTAATTTTTCCATTTCTATACATTTTTTTTATTCCTTACAGGTTGTTTAGATGTCTTAATTTCTTCAGCTTTTAAAAACATTGTAAACCCAAGGAGCTGGTGAATGTTTCTTGAGTTACTTACCCTCAATCAATTTGGTTTGCTCCAATGTGCAATTTTCTTGTTAGTTGCCTTAAAGTGAAGGGTAATTCCATAGCATTTGGAAACTTCAATTTTTGCAATTCCTGGGGTAGTGAAATCTCTACAGCATGAATTATATGAACTCACTCCGCAACTAGGTTGTTCACAGCATGGTTCCCACATATGCAGAGTTCTTAGTATACAACTACTACAGTCTAATGAGAAACACGCACAGAGTCTGATTGATGTTTGATTGGATCCTAGCTGGACAGAGAGGAGTGTTGCTTCATCCATACATGTCAACGTAAGAGCCAGATTGGGGCAGACATAACTGATGCACTTTATAAGGCATATGGCAACTAACAAAGAGGCAACTCAGCCAGAATGACAGGGAGCAGTCTGTGAATTGCAAGTAGGCTATGGGATTAAAATGTTTTTTTTAATAGGACCTTGATAGGTATTCATTCACTAGGGATGGCTGGAATTGGAAATGCTAAGATGAAAAGCGACATTTTTGATAGGCTTTTTCCACTGAGGCAAATGATCAATACATGAGCTCTGTTTGTTAAAGGCAGAGCAACTGACGGCTCTTTGCTGATGTGTGATAGTGCCACTGAAATTGCCTTTTAAATAGGAAAGAAAGACAGAGGGAGGGAGTGGTTAAGACAGAATCATCACAGTATGGCTTGCAGGATGATAATGTCTCTTTCTGGAGATAATTCTCTTCTCAACCTTGAGCAACCTTTTGGAACGAGGAATGAGAAAAATCTATCCTGCTTTAAGGAAGAGAGAATAAAAACAAGTGCTTGCCTTACAAGTGGCTTCACTGCTGGCAGAACAGCATTTGAAAACTCTGAGTCAATTATTCCCCAGATACCAGATCTAGGATGGGGTCTTGGATGTTATACTCTGCTTGTAAATATATTAGTGATGCTATGAAGGGCTTGGGTTTTTCAAGAACACCACAGACAGCTACAAATACAGATCTGAGCTGCCTCTTCTTTCTTATGACCTTTATACAAGATTGAAGAGACACAGATCGGGATATTTAGCAAACCCTTTCCAGGCCTGCCCTAGAGGGAATAGCTGCAGTGGCAGGAACATTAGATAAGACACATTTTCTCACTAGCAAATTTAGGTGCCAATTATTAGCAATCTTTAATACTTCACTAAGAATCTTGTCAGTGTTTCTAAAACCCTGAATGCAAGCACAGGTAGAATGGAAAAGTATTAGGATCATGGAACAAGGGGGGGGGGCAAATTAGATTTCCTCCTCTGCCATGCTCCTAATGGTGATTATTCTAAACCCTCTCCTCCCCTCTTGGTTTATTTATTACATTTATATCTTCTGCAATACAATTAAGGGTTCTCAGCAGTTAGATCTTTTTGTTAAATTCCTGGGGAAAGAACTATTTTATTTTTTAAAAAAACATATTTATTTAACGACAAAACCCAACTATAGTCTGCTTTTCATGAAAAGCAATTCCAGGTCAAAGTAATCTCAAATAAACCATGAACAATTATAAAAGCTAAATCAACAAAACAAGATTTTTTTAACAATGACAAGAGCATATTAAATATGAATTGCTACATCTTTAGGAGATACCAAAATGTGACAGACTTGGTGCCAACTGCTAGTGGAGTTCCATGGATGGGCTGCTTTCCCTGACCAGCAAATGCCTGGAAAGTGTGATACCTTCAAGAAGGCATCTTTGTTTGATCTTAATGGCCAGGGAGGTTCATGATTAAACAGTAAAACTTTCTCTGTGAACATTTTTGGTCAGCACGATACAAAAAAGATGTTGAGACTCTAGAAAGAGTACAGAGAATAACAACAAAGATGATTAGGGGACTGGAGGCTAAACCATACATTGAGCAGTTGCAGGAATTAGGGATGTCTAATCTAAAGAGAGAAAGACTAGGGATAACATGATAGAAATCTTTCAATATCTGAGGAGCAGTCACAGAGAAGAGGAGGTCAATCTATTCTCCAAAGCATTTGAGGACAAGATCAGAAAGCAATGGATGTAAGCTTAACAAAGAGAGATCCAATTTAAAATTAAGGAGAAATATCCTGTCAGTGAGAAAAATAGTTAGTGGAAAGGGCTGCCTCCAGAAACTGTAGGTGCTCCATTACTTGAAGTTTTTAAGAAGAGATGGAACAGCCATTTGTTCAGAATGGTATAAGGCTGTGGTGGCGAACCTATGGCACGCGTGCCACGGGTGGCACGCAGAGCCCTCTCTGTGGGCATGCGCACCATCGCCCCAGTCCTAGGCCTTCAGCTGGGTTTTATAAACCTTTTCGCTTTAGGCCTCCGCCGCCATGTGCAAAAAAAAAGGTTCAATCAATCAATCAATTTCAACTTCTCGCGGGAAAAAAGAGATCTCGCAAAATTGGAATTCATTGATTGAACTTTTTAGTCCCACCCAGTCTGCCGTTACCACTGCAGCCACGCTCACCCAATGGGCCACGCCCACCCAATGGCCACACCCACCTGGTCCCCGACAATAAATAAATGGGTTTTGGGTTGCAGTTTGGGCACTCGGTCTCTAAAAGGTTTGCCATCACTGGTATAAGGTCTCCTGGTTGAGGAGGGGGTTGGACTAGAACATCCCCAAGGTCCCTTCCAACTCTGTTATTCTGTATTCTGTATTTTCTGTCAGTCCAGGTCCTCTAAAAGAGTCCTTTTGTTTAACCTGGAACTTTACTGTTGTTCAAGTATGTATAGTATATATGTGTGCATACCTGCTTGCAAATAGCTACTTATTAAGTAAATATTTATGTAAATGTATGACATAAACAACATTTAAAAATATGTTTTAGAATTAAAATGTTACTGTAGTCCAGCATTAAATAGTTTTCAGTGACTGAAATACACAAATCTTATTCATTATCAGCTGTATTTGAAGTAACAATGCTGGAATTCCATGATGTAGGATGTTGTTGTTGTTTTTAACAATGAAGTACACTTCTTGACTGTTTGATTCAAACATTTGGGATGCACAAGATGTTCTGTATAAGAAGCCACATATGATCACCCCCCCTTGCACTAATCTAGCCAGAAAATAAAATACTGTACCTAAAAACAAGTGCAGTTAGGACATGGTGAAAATAATTTATGGCTTGGAGAATTTTTTAATGATAATGATGTTACCATTGCTTGTATTTTATGTTATGATTTGTTTAGCAATGAGATTGCATTGTCTAATTTTTCATGCTCGGTTTTTGTTGGGTTTTTTTTTTTTTTTGAGCTGTGAAAGGTTCCAAGAACAGCATCACAGAGTTGGCTTATTATAATGAAGGAAAAGGTATCTAATTAATTTTTTTTCAAATATCAGTGGTGACACTGTTGGAAGCAAGCAATCTTTTTAAAGGAGGTAACACAATTCCTTGTCTACAATCAAGTTCCCAAGCTGAAAGACAATAACTGAACCTCAAGGATACTTCAATTACAATCCATCTGAAAGCATTCATTTCCCCATGTGATTCTTTATTCAGATTCATAATGGGAAAAAAGCCCTAGTTTTTGCTTTCCCACTAAAGTTCCAAGAGGTATTGCATTCAAAAGGTTAGAACAATCAAGGAACTTTCAAAGTTTCTGTTAAGCCCTCTCAGGCAAAATTTTGACAAGCAGACTCATTACAGTATCATTTGTATCATTTTTATCATGCAACATCTGAAAAAACCTTGCATCAAGTGGCTCTGATTCAGCACACAGAGGGCACAGTCTGTGCATTGTAAAGTTTTTATTTCATGTATGACTTCTGCAGAGAAAGAGTTTGAAAGGGACTGTAGAAATGCTGGGGAAAACTAAGATTTTGTTCACACTCTCTTCTGTAATTTAACCCTTAGCTTGTTTAAGGATAATTAGGATGAATAATGCAGCCATTTCATGTAGCCTCACCCCACCCCAGCATCTCTCCCTGGGAACTGTCTATCTGTTCCACATCTAGCTCCTTTGTCAGCCTGCCTGCTTTCTAGCTAAACATTTTGGTGATGGATCCCCAGAAAATTGTGAGTTCCAGTCTTGCCTTAAGCATAAAGTCAGCTGAGTGACCATGGGTCAGTCCCTCTTTCTCAGCCCTAGGAAGGAAGCAATGGAAACCACTTACCAAGAATGCCACATGGAGTAACTTAGGCAATTGTTAGGAGTCAATACTGACTCTGAAGGCACAGGAAGAAAAATGGTAAAGATTAACTCTACTTTGAACATACCTGAAGAAACTGAGTCTTTGGGATTTTGCATAGAATCTTCACCTGGATATTAGGTATGAATAAATGATTCTGAAAAGTCTCACATCAGCTTTACTCATTATAAACTTAAAAGCTACTTTCATTATTATTCCTTTGGGTTGCAGAAATTTCTACACAGCACCGAATTTTGTTTTGTTCTCATTCAGACGGAGATGGACAGAAGCATGCTCCCATATATATATGCGCTCTAGTCACAATCAAGAAAAAAAAGTTAAAATATATAAGATTGCTATACTATTTTACTGTACAGGTAGTCCTCAATTTATTTTCATTTGTTCAGCGACTGTTCAAAGTTACAGGAACACTGAAAAAATGGAAAAATGACTAGTCCTCAAGATTTTGGCCACTGCAGCACCCTGTAGTCATGTGATCATGAGCTGTGTGCTTATGTGCCTGGCTCAAAATTACAATGATCATTTATATGACCACCATTTATATGATCACCATTTATATGATTGGCCTGGGCACCTTCTCGTGGTGACCACTGGAGAAGGTATAGATGGAGTCCTTGAACCCCTTGTACTGGAGCTAAGATCCAGGTGACCCCCCTGCCAGGCCAACCACCTTGCAGGGGGCTTACTGCTGGTTACAATGAATAAAAGAAAAAAGAGTCCTGGTTCCCCTGGATCCTGGGATTCCAGCAATATGAATGGGAGTGCTAGTGGCACAGGTTTCACTAACAAAGAACTTCCTAAGAGTTGGAATAATTAACTAGTGGAACAGCTTGCCTTCAGAAGTTGTGGATGCTTCATCAGTAAAGTTTTTTAAGAAGAGACTGGACAGCCACTTCTCTGAAATAGTATAGGGTCTCCTGCTTCAGCATGGGGTTGGACTAGAAGACCTCCAAGGTCCCTTCCAACTCTATTCTGATTATTTGCAAGCTTCCCTGCCAGCTTCCCAGAAGCCGAATCACTGAGGAAGCTGGCACGAAAGTTGCAAGTCACTCCAGTAAGTCATTTCTCCTACCCACACCATCGTCTGCCTTCATTCAGACTCTGCTGGCCCTCCCAGACCTTCCCCCAGACTCCCTGACCCAACCCTCCCATAGCATCCCTGCACTCCTTACCTGAGATTCCCAACATTTCCCATTTAATGACCCACTCAACTTGGAGTTACAACAGCACCTAGAACTGCCAAGGATCACTGTCACCGAGCAATGCAGTCATGTGAAATCACACTTTATGGTTGCATTACTTAGTGATAGTCACTAAACTACTTCTAAGTTTAAAACATTCATTTCTAAGTAAATACTCAAAAGAGAAAATTTCTTTTCCTTGTTTTTTTCTCTTCCTTAGCTTTACAGAAGATTTCTTTCTTACTCTTAAAAAAAGAGATCACTCTCAAGCAAGATTTTTATATTGTATATAAATGTATACATTTACAGAGTCAACATTTGTTTTACTTTATTTTCCAGTGCATTTTGTTAGGCTTTGTTCTATTTTTTTCTCTCCCACTGAACAATACTTCAAAGTACATTTAAATCACGTGCAGTTGTCAGGATCAAATATTGTGAATATAAACAAACTGAATTTGGGATTAGAAATCATATTTTCAACACTAAACACTTGACAGAGTCCATCATCTTGCCTTGTTTAGCTTTGAAATTAATCCTATTCTTAATTACTTCATGATTTTTACTTGATATCTTGTCACAGTAACTTCAGTTCGGTCTCTTTATTGCCTTGCGGCAATGAGGCGCTGAGGATAAATCAGATTTTTAATTAAAAAAATAATAAAATATAATGTCTTTCCTCTGAATTGTTTTTATTTAGAGAAAATACTTTGGATAGATTGACAAAATAATTACCTGCTAGAACAACAGAGCATTTTCATTACACAAACGTTTGCCCAATGTGTCACAATATTTCATCATCCTGTGATTAGGTCTGGTATCACCTGGGTGAAAGGTACGGTCAAGGAATCCATTTTTGAGAGATAGGCAAAAAGGTCCATGAAAGGATCATCTTGATGTACAAAACCATAACAAATAGTGTATGTTCTTATAAAATGGAAGCTTTATGGTTTGCCATGTTTATTTAGACTACCTAGCAGGTTCTACCCAATTCCCCACTTCATACATTAGTGCACCAGTGCTTTCATACACATGATGCAACTGTTTTGAAGCCACCATATTCCTCCTATTTATGTGGCATGATCATTAGACATACAGTAGCCAATAGTATTTATTGTCTACTTCATTATCCATAGGGAATATTTATCAAAAGTTCGTTATTGGCAAGAGATCCTCAGAATGAATACAAAAAATGTGAACATGCAACTTCCAATAATTCATAGGACTCCATAGGTTGAGGTTGGTGGTGGGAAGATCATTTACTGCATTTTAATTAAGAGGAGATATGTATATCAGGTACGGTACACATCAGGATCAGATGCATGACTCCCAGTGATTTTCAGCTGTTTGTAATTATTATGTTACCTAGCCATATTATTCAAGTTTCTGTCTACTTCTTGTCTCGGGGAGCCTGACAGTGTTATATAATCCCTTTCTTTTGTCCCCAGATTTTCCTCCATGATAATCGGTGACAAAACCTAAAACATCTTATGACTTTTCATTAAAATATGTTGGCTTGAAAATGAACAGAGTATTTTAACATCAGTGCTGCTAAGCATCCCTTGTCATGGTTCCGATAGACAAAGACGAATAAAGCAGAACTTTATTCTTTGAGGCTTGTAAATTCCTCAAAGTACATGTTTATTGGTTACAAAGTATCTGCATGGTCAAAAGTGAAACCAAGTCTGAATTTTCCACTAAAAATTACCCAGTTAGAAAGTTTAATGTTCCACCCTCAAAAATATGTAATTTACTACACATCCCAATAGAAATGTTTGGCGGGCTTTGTAATACAGATAGTAAGAGATGACCTTGGTTCCCATGGGACAGAATATTGTTTAGATTAGCGAAGAACCTGTGAAGCTCCCCCTCCCTCCTTTCCATGTGGCAACTTAGAATGAGACAGAGAAAGATGGCTGCAGCTAGGCTCATTGTAGAGTTGACAGTCCTCATGTATGACTTTTGGGTGGAGGATGAGATGAAAGCAACATCATGAAAACCACATTCAAAAGCTGTGACCTGGTATGTTTGTGCTATAGTTGGTGAGAGTATGAAAGTGCTTTAAGTTTCCAAAAGAGTAGCTGTATTAGGAATAGCTTTGGGATATTAAAAAAAATGCTTTGCTATCATATTTCTCATGACCTAGATAAGTGCTAGAATCTTGCCCAGCCTGCCCATGAGATTGTCACTGAACTTTACTTTTTCTTTTTGCTTCAGACAGAAAGAGAAAGGTCAAGATAAGTAGAATCAATTTTTGTTACAGCACTACCTCAATCACTGGAAGATCACCTTAGGGATACAAGAAACACCTCACAGTGATATTCACATTCTCTTAGCCTTATCTGACTATCCAAAGGGGGAAAAAGGTTGCATTTATAAGTAGGCAGGCATACTAAATTATACTTTCTGATTAATAGTAAAAATGTATATATGTGCATATATCGTAATGCAAAGTAGACTCTGGACTAGATCAAGATTTATCTAAAAACAAAATCCAGCTTTTGCTGTAATAATACAAAGAGCTGATGGCAGAATGCTCCTTTCTCCTAAACCACACTGCAAATATAATCAAAGATTAAAGCTGAGTTTAGGTTGCTAAGTTTAGGTACTAAAGTCTGATAAGTTTTTGTTTAATTAGTGAAGTTTATGTACTGTTTAATTGCAACTGACTGTTTGAATCATCTCTGCTGGAATCATTAATGGGGAAAATAAAGTTAATTTAGTTTAGTTCAGGGGGAGAGATGTTGCACAGATTTACTAGATTGTGTCCCCCTGGAAGGGCTTGTCCTTCTGGAGATGAACTGCTGATGCTAGATTTTTGTGAGTTTGGGCTGAGATGTAACAGTTGTAAGCTGTAGTTGCAGCATATTGTACCTATCTTGAAAGTATAACAAAAGGGTCTAGCCACCCGCCCTACTTCAAAGATGCAAAGTACAGAGTCTCCTGGGTTATTCTATACATCCATAATATTTCAACACAATACTATTTGTTTAGGAAATAGTCCACCAGATCTTTCTATACAAATGGAGTCTTATATGTGTAAAAGTCTGTGGTCTTGGGTAAATCAATTTTAAAGAAAACTACCACTTCTTAAAAATCCAGAATACATTTTGACTTGTATTTAAGTTCCTCTTGTGTAATTCAAAAGACATGTGTTGAAACTGGTATCATCAATACTTTTTGGGGGGGGGGAAAGCAAAATAAATATAGGTGGGAAGGTACTGAGTTGAAAGAAAGGGAGAGAGCAAGAGAGCAGAAATCTAATTTTATATTGAGCTGTGTCAGGAATCAAATCACATATTCTCATTACATCCCAAGAAGACTTGGGTGAGAGCCAAAATTTCAAAACAATACTGGAATGAATGAGATGGGGGAACCCCCTTGGAGAATGTATTATGGAATGCCAAGCTCCTAATTAATGAAGTTTAACAATAATAGAGTGCTAGTTTTCTAATCAAGCACAGCCTGTAGGCAATAAGAATGCTTCCTTTAGTGAGCTTGGAAAAGGGCAGGACTAATGAGGGGGCAGTTTTCATTAGGAAAATGAGCTTCAAGGCTGGGGCAAAGGAGAAAATAATGCCAGCACCCATTTCTTTGATAAGCAATGATTGCATTAGACATTATGCCCTGCTTTTGAAAAAAAACAAATGGACTATTTGGTGTGGGCAGAATGAAATGAATGCTTTTTCATTTCATCCCATAATGCCAAATATTCCTGAGAACCAAGTCTACAGTGCACCAATGGCATTCTGCCTGGAAAAATAAAGCTCTGAAATAATTCCAAAATAGATTTTCTACATGAGAGTTGTACAACATGGCCTCCACCCTCCCACTTCAAAGCTTTGGAACAGCACCACCATAGCTCCTCCAAAAGTTATTTTCAAGTTGCAATTTTTAATGTGGTAAAAGATGATTTTAGTAAAAGACACTGGCTAGGCTGGCCCAAGGCTATAATTAAAGAGCCTTACATGGAACATAATATTCTTATCTGTAGTTTGTTTAAATATAATTTATTGTAAGTTTTAATTACATTTAGTTTTTGTCCTTCCCTACTCAATTCTTTGTCACAACCTTACTCAGGGATGGAATACAACCCCCAGAACATCAGTCAAAGGCCAGACAAAGCCTTTGGCCCCCAAATAAAATTGTACATCTGTGTTCTCTAGATTTGTTTCCTATATATTACTGCACTAGGTAACTCAGATCATGAAATCAATTCCACAAGATGTCCACAATACTTTTATTGAAATTGGCTATAATAACAGTCTGATTTTGTTGTATTTCCTCCTCTGCCTTATAGTTTGGTGAAATAGGGAAGTTTCTGTCTGAGCTATTTCTGAAAGTTATCTGGATGATCTGGGCTTAAAAAATGCTTTTGTCTCTTTTGCCTAGGCAACAACACCTATATATGTCAGTCTTTTATTTTCTACAGTATCTGCTTTGTTCTGAAATTCCATTTGAGCTGTTGGGGAAACCTGCCTGCCAGAGAATTACTTTGATAGCAGGCTAAGATGGGAATGATCCCACATTAAATCACTGCTCAGTCATGAAGATGGCTTTTGTTATCTCCTGAGACAGAAAGGCAGATTTGCATTTTCTGTGAATTGCATTTTGTAGAAAGTAAGATAAAACGTAAGGTGCATTTTTAAAAGTGAATGTTAATTTGCAATACTCTTGGGTAGTATTTAACTTGCAGTGTAGATATCATAGTCTTCATTCCTCAATTATCAGATGAGAACATTGGAGCAAGATTAATTGGCCAAGCAGGGATGGTTCTACCATATTTCACCCATTCCTTTCACCCTTTTCCAGTAATTTTGGAACTGCATACAACTCTCAGAATTTCCAGCCAATAGAACTAAGGACTGAAGATTCTGGTAACTATAATTCTAATATATCTAGAATGCCCCAAGGTGAGGTAGGCTAGCTGTATATAGTTGTATATTGTTTAGCTTCAAATTATTCACTTATTAAATATTAAGGAGCCGTGGTGGCTCAGTGGTTGGAATGCAGTATTTGCCTACTGCTAGGAGTTTGATCCTGACTGGCTCAAGGTTGACTTAGCCTTCCATCCTTCCGAGGTCAGTAAAATGAGGACCCAGATTATTGGGGACAATATGCTGACTCTGTAAAACACTTAGAGAGTCCTGTATATAAGTGTATGTAAGTCTAAGTGCTATTGTTATTTGCAAGAATCAGCCTTCTCTTTTCAGGCTGAAAAAAGCAAAATGTTACCAGGATAAATAGTCACATAACTATTCTGAAAACCAAGTACACTATGTTTAGGGAAGGTGATTAGTTCAGAATACAGAATAACAAAGTTGGAAGAGACCTTGGAGGTCTTCTAGTCCAACCCCCTACTCAAGCATCCCAGACTGTTCAATCTCTTCTTAAAAATCTCCAGAGAGCACCCAGAACTTCTGAAAGCAAGCAATCCCACTGGTTAATTGTTCTCACTGTCAGGAAATTTCTTCTTAGCTCTCCTTGATAACTTTACATCCATTCAAGAGGGTTAAACAAAACATGAAAAAAAATCTATCTGTTTGTCTATCGTCTATCTGTCTAGTAAAAATTCGATTAAAGCATAGTATAATTCCATAAGATAGAAAACAACTCCTACAAACTAAAAGCTGCTTAGGTGGTTGAAATAATAGCTATTCATGCAGAGGAGCAGAGATTAAGAAAATCTATGGAGTTAAACAACCATACATGAAGCATGCTGAAATGAGCTGGGAAAGTCATCAGAAATGAATGGAAAAGGCTACAATGGTGTTGAAAACCCAGTAAGCACTTTGGGGGTGGGAAAGAACAAGGTATATGAAAAAGATATATGCTTTTGTGATGGATGGACAGATGAATGAACAGACAGATGGATGGGTGATTTGTGTCTCCTTGTGTATTTATGCATGGATTGAAGCACATATTTATAATATATGTATATGAGAAATGGAATTATGATATGTTTGAAAAAGAGTAGGGTACTGAATTTGTGCTGATTTGGTATTGGTCATCACTTTGAACAAAATATGGTGGAAGCATTTCAAATGAAGAAATGGGAAAAAAAGTAAAAAATTGAATAAATGAATGATAAGCTCAGTCAGATTGTGTTTGTTTGTGTTAGCCCATTGTATGAGGGCCAAATAGAGATGGTGTTGCTCCACTGAACATTATAAAATATAATTTAATTAATCCAGCACATATAAAACAGCTTTCATAAGGCTGTTAGAATAATATGAAGTTTTTTATAGCTGTTTATAATAATACATTGTCAATAAAAATATTTAAGATACATAGTTTCTGCCTTTTAGGTTCAACTATAAACAGTAAAGGAACTAACAATCAAGAGATATGCCTCAGACAAGTTTTTGATAGAGTAATAATAAAGGCTTTGGAAAATTTATTTAGATGCATTTATTTATATCCCATATTTCTTTTTACAAATAACTCAAGGCAGCCAACATACCCCAGACACTTTTCTCTTCCTATTTTCCCGACAACAGCCACCCTGTGAGATAAGTGAAAGTTGGACCATGAAGCAGCAGAATAGAAAGAACATTAAGGGTGTCAAACTCTGATGTTGGCATTGAAGAGTGTGTTGGTATAGATAGTATCAAAATTTAGTGCTGAAGATTCTTGAGAATATTATCGATAGCCAAGAAAAACAAATAGTTCATCAAACAAATTAACCCAGAGCTTTTAGTCAACACATAATGACTAGATTCAAATTACCATATTTCAGATGCATTATGTGAAGGCTTAGCTCCCTTGAAAAGTCTATAATGTTGGTAAAGGTGGAAGGGAAGAGAAGAATAGGATGACCAGCAGTAAGATAGATGGACTTATTTACAGTAATAATGAGTGCACACTGAAAGACTTGAAGGACCAGGTTTGACACAGATAACAATTTTATTGCCAGAAGAAAAATCCTACAAACTTGAGTCCTCACCACTTATACCTAACATTCTAGCAAAAATTGAGACTGAAGGGGCTTATGTCTGCTAGAGGGTAATTAAAGACATTAGTTATTAAGCTTTAAGTGGCCATGGATACCAAGTATCTCCCTATTCTATCAAATCTTTTTCTCTCAACTGTACTTTGTCAATCTTAAAGCAAGACCACCCTTAAAGCCCTTTGCAAGATTCTATTATTTCTTCTCTGAAATTATCTTATATTTCCTGCTTCCCCCAATTAACTGCTGTCATCTAGTGAGAGTGCATGTGGAAATATGAGTTTTTAAAAAAGGGGGAAAAATATCCTGTAGAAAGCCTGCTGTTCTGCAGTGGCATTTTTCCCATTTCATGATATTTTCAATGAACTGACAGACTGCACAGGGAGTCCATTAGCCCATGATATTCCTTTCAAAGTTAATTATACTTTTCCAGTTGTTGCAAAAGTTACATGAAGTTGGAGCCTTTTAATCTTCAACTCAGATCTCTGGCACAAAGGAACCCATTAGCTGTACCACATATTTCTTTTTCCCCTGTCTTTTTACTCATTCACTGACAGCCTTGGAGCCTGTTGGGCCATAACTTTATAGCACTGTATTATTCCTTGATAATACTTTTCTTTCCTGTAGCTTATGCCATGTTTCTAGCTTATGCCATACTCCATACAATAAAGTAAATATATGACATACACTTGCAGATTGTGAGTTCAAAAACTGCCTAAAGCAACTCAGGCAATCCCTATTTGGTGCTACAATGCAGCAAAGTCTGGAAACCTTCTCATTCTGAAAAACACTTATTCAAGATAAATTTGACTGCTTTATTATTATGATTAAATGTATGTCTTGATTTGAATTGTGTTGTTTTAGATTTATTATTTTTTTCTCCTTATAAGCCACCTTGAGGACCTAAATCTAAAGCATGTTAACTATGAATGAATCTGATGGATCTAATGGGCACCACTGCAGAAGTATGGTGTGTTAGGATGAAGATGACATACTTGTAAGTAAATATGTATAAATGCTGTCCAAACCCTCCTGTATATTCAGAATTCTCTCCCATGGATCAAAAAGATAATGTTTGTTCTTTATTACAGTCGGTATCACCAGGGGAAAAAATAAGAGATTTCTTGTCAGGAGAGAGGTCCCCAACTGAGGTGGTGGGGACTTATGGCCAGAATTAAAACCAGATAGTTCATAGTTTTCCTCTTTCATAGTCACCATCTCTTCTCTTTGCTTTCTTCCCAGTCAACATGTCAGAGGACTGAACCGATCATAGAAATAAGATGTTGGAAATAAAGCCAAGAACTGCTTAGAATTAGGAGGGACACGTGAAGCTTATAGCATATATGGGGAACATCTGAAACTCCAGATGTTGCTGTGCCATAAAAGTGTTATTTCAATTATTATTTATGCCATCTCTAGAATCCCAGAACACAAACTACCACAAGTTTTTCACTTCAGTATTAGGGCTTTAGATTACTCACTATGTGATGTGCAATCATTCAATCAAGCAGATACAAACCAACTATTTCAAACAAAACAGGGTTACCATTTTAAAATCAGAAAATTCTTGAATCTCTCAAAGATTGGAAATATACTTTAATTTTGCTGCTTCTAGGACATATTTCTTTTCTATCAGGATGAGGGGCCACTTGAGTGAAGTCCTGTTTTGGTTGTTTTATGCTGGTGCTTGGGTGCCATTTTATATCTTATGTTTATATACTGTCATCATCATCATAATTCTAGCCACTGACTACCCACTGCAAGATGAAGGCCTCTTCCTCATGTTTCCAACCGATACAGTCCTGAGCCTTTCTTTTGCCAATAGGGCCCACAATACTTGCTGATGTCATCGATTCATCTTGTTTTAGGTCTCTTTTATGGATGCTTTTTATCAGGTGGAATCCATTCTATGACTGCCTTGGTCCATATGCTATCAGTTCCTCTTGCTATGTGACCAGCCCATTTCCATTTCAATTCTTTTACCTCTTGATGATATTGTATACTTTCCTTTGTTTATTGTTTTTTTCCCCCTGGTTCTTGTTGTGTACCACCCAGAGATACAAAGGCCTAATAAGGTCTTTGGATTCCCTTTGGATTCTTCTATAATAATAATAATAATAATAATAATAATAATAATAATAATAATAATAATAATAATAATAATAATAATAATAATAATAATAATAATAATAATAATAATAATAATAATAATAATAATAAAGTTGGAAGGGACCTTCGAGGTCATCTAGTCCAACCCCCTGCTCAGGCAGGAAACCCTATACCATTTCGGACAAATGGCTGTCCAGTCTTTTTTTAAAAACTTCCAGTGTTGGAGCATTCACCGCTTCTGGAGGCAGGTTGTTCCACTGGTTATTTGTTCTAACTGTCAGGAAGTTTCTCCTTAGTTCTAGGTAGTTCTGTTCTGCAATGTCCATTATCCAGACTTTTTTGTCCTCCTTCTCAGCAATTCTTAACTCTGGGATATTGTGTGTTAGATACTTGTTGTTTGAATTCTAAAGTCACAGAGCACTTCGGCTTCTTCATTTTCTATTATTCTGTCTATTTTGTGGTCCTGCCATTCTTGCTTGCAGACAAATAATGTTATTTTATCTAATTTATATAGCCAGCCATTTCATGACAGTGAATCTCAGTGGTGTACAAAGCTTGAAATCACAACAATAAAATATAACCATGATGCCCAAGTTTAAAACAAAAACAAAAACACATTACTATTAGAGCTTGCTTAACCTAGCCCAAATGCCAGTGAGAGGGGCTAGGTCTTAATGGTCTTATGAAAGGATTGTGTTATGACCCAGGTGGTCAAGACAAGGCAGACCTCTAAAAAGTTCCTTATTTCTCTTAAACAATGTTCCAGCCAATGGCCCTCTGACAACCGGTAAGGCTCCACCCACATATTACTCTGAACGCAGCCACCCTCAGTCCCCCAAACAACAGCCCCTCTAGTACCAAGAAAGAGAGTAGGAGCACACTTACAGGGCAAGATCCAGGGTTCCAAGTCCAATTCATCAGGTAGGGTCTAGGCACAAGACCAGGGCAGTCCTCAGGACAAGAAACACATCCCAGAAAAGAAGCGGTTCCAAAGTGCCAGTGAAGCAAAGGCCCAATGGGCTACCAGAGAAGAATGAGGTCCAAAACAAAATGCAAAAAGCAATCTTCCAAGTAAGGCAAGGCAAACAGCAACAGGCATGAGTAAAATCTGGGGTGTGTGTGTGTAAGCCAAAGCAAACAATTGTTCCTGGCAAAGACTAACTCCCCGTGGCTTTTCCTTAAGTTACTCCCCTCCAGGTGTGAGGAGGGGTGGGGCAACCTCCTCCCAAGTAGCCTTGCATCCCTTCTCTGAGCTTGCCTATGGTCCACTCTCCTTGCCCTTGGATCAGTGGAGCACGCAGCTATTCCTCGTCAGAGGAGATTGGCTGCCTATCAGCACCACTGCTGGTCAGTAGTTGATCCTCCCTTGTGTCTGTGCAGGCAGGCAGCTGTCTGTCTGGTCAACCACCTCCCCCAATGCCTGAGGGGCCCAGAACAGCATCGTCCTCAGCCCCTGGCATGCCTTCCCAGTTGGACGTCCCAGCTCCAACTCTTCCTCCTCTTCCTCTGAACCAGCCTCTGAAGGGGCCGTGACAGATTGGTTCTTTAGGGACCAATCTAGCAACTCTTACATTTCCTAGGGAGCTGGCTGTTAAGTTGAAGCTACAGTATTCCCAACATGTGATGTGTATAAAAGTCTCACTGAATAGTTATTAGTTTAATAATTCACTGAATGAATTAGTCAAGATTCCAGAACAGTGGGTTCCTAATTTAGTTATCACTTATTGAATCTGTTTTAATCACTAAATTTCAAAGAGTAATTAAGTGAACCGGCCATGAATTCAACATTGTCAGTGTTTTCCACAAGACAGTTCATCAGCTACAGTTCTTGAAACATCTGTAGTCATAGTTATTACACAAATGTCCATATAGAAAGCTTAGTATAAAACTGTCTAAATTTTTATTCTGATTTTTTCTTAAATGTAAGCCTTTTCAAGCAAGAAAAGAGGTCCGTGCCAAAGTCCCCCAATCCCTTGGCAAAACAACTTTGTTTTGCTTGAGCACAATTTGTGTATTTTACCATACCCAACATATAATTGTCCAATTTTATCAGTCCTTTATTGCAGTGCCGCTGCCCCCAAACCTTTGAGGGCAAGGGACCAGTTCCATAGAGGGCAGTTTTTCCATGGACTGGGGAGGGTTAGGGTTGCATGCACTGCTTAGATACCATATGTACGCAGATGGGGCTTCAGTCACTTGCGAGGCCCAGTTCCTGGCGGACCACTACTGGTCTGTGGACTAGGGGTTGGGAACCCCTGCTTTACTGCTTTGTCTGGGCCAGCAAAAAAAAAAAAAGTTCGAAGGAAGAAGATGGAGGGAAGAACACTTTAGTATTAACAAATAGCTCAAAGATAAAAATACATACATTGGCAAAGAAAAAAAGACACACATACTGCAGAAAATTTAATGTCAGTGTAAAGCTAGTAAAATTCAATTTTGCAGTGTGGAAGAGTCATGGGGCTAGAGAAGAAGCTCTCCTTCTGATCTTCTGGGCTTTTTTTAGCTGCTACAAAAGAAGAGGAGTATTGCAGTACACTATTACCATCTCCCTACTTCGCTAGTTTTTGTAGGTGGGTACAATAATAATAATAAGAAAAGATGTTGAGAGGCACCTTTGATGTCTGTTTCCTAAAATATAGTTTAACATCAGGTATCCATATATATTGCTTTGGTTACTAATACAGTAAAGAAATAGAAACGAAATAAAATGAAATAGGCTTAATTATGCTATAGCCCAATTATACAGCTTGCCTGGTTTTCCTCAGTCTTTTGGATAACTGCATAAAGACAAATGCATTTAGCTAGTTCTTTTTGTGCTCCTAAAAGAATGTCTGATGGGTTTAGCTAATATATAAACTTTTCTATAAATACGTTTGTCCTCATTCTGTACCTGATTTGCTGTATAATTTACATTTTGCGCCTGAAAATTGTTTTCCATTCTCTACCATTGTCATTATATATAAAGATATTTTATATCTGAAATATTCAAGTTTAGCATTAGCTACATTTTATTTCTTTGCCAATATATATTAATTACATGTTTTGGCTTGATAAGGGTCTTGTTTATAAATCTGTTGTAAAGGGAAATAGTTTCATTGATATCTCTATCTCAATTGCTTCTCATAACTATATAAATTATCTGACTTCCTCTCCAGGTAATGCATTTCCAAGAATTCCCAGTCAGATGGCAACTTTTTAAACCAATGCTAAACAAGTTTTCATTTAAGCTACATATAATTACTGATGTGCTAATATTGGATCAACCCTCCACTGGATATGAATGGCTTGGGACTTCTCGTAGCCCCACAATGCCTCCGACATCTCTTTACAATTGATGGCATGGATAGATGGTTTCCCCTGTCCCCAGTTCAAATCCTGATCCTTTCATGATTCTCTGGTATATGATGAGAAAGACCTGTTTGAAACTCTAAGGAGCACCTGCCAACCAGCCTAGACAATGTTGGGCTAAATAGACAAGTCGTTTTAAGTCAGTTTAAGGCAGTTACAATGATGTGCTTCTTCAGTGTAATTTCTTACACAAGCACACTGGCAGTTCGTAAAAGTGAATACAATGATAAGTGAACCTTGAGCCTGGCAGCAATGAGACTCTTTCCACACTGAGTTGCTCGCCAATTGCTTGGAACAGATTCCTAAGCAGGCATGTCCAGTACACCTTTCAGCAGGGAGACAGCACATATTTCTTGATTGACACACCTCCTGGAAAGCAGCTTCTAAAATTAACCTCAAGCTGCTCCCTAGGCTGCCCTTCAGTGAAATCAATTTTTTCCAAAGGCTGTTACCTGCAACTTAGTGGAGAGCCACATCTGTTGTTTCTGATGTTCTGAATTGGCTGTGTGTATCTGTAGCTAAAAGGATTCTTGCTTAGAGCCAGGGTAAACATCTGGTTGGTTTATTTTTAGAAGCATGTAGCATGGGGGGGGAGGCAATGCCATCCATAGCAATGCATGCCTGATAAGCATTTAATTATTTTGTTTACAGGGACATTCTGAACCTTTTTAGCACATTAGCATAGAACCCCTAAAGGTAAAACTCAAGTACCATTAATCATATGGCACAAATGTGTGTTTCTTTTCATATTAATTGGGTGTCGCATTTAGTCCTCACAAATCCCTAGTCTTGTTATCCATTAAGAAATGAAGCACAGAATACCAATTTATATTTGTGACACTGGTCTTTTCCTCATCTGCTTTTGCCCCATACAGAGGGGTATGAGTGTGTGCATGTTTCCCAACAGCTTATTTCTACAGGAATGCAACCTTCAAAAGCAATAGGATTTCCTATCATTGGCTAAGATAGATGGGGTAGCGCTATGACTGTGTATTAAGCAAGTCTGTTATTTTGTGTTAGAATATTATTGCTTTTGTTACTGTAAATCTATGAGTTTGAAGTCCCCACATCTTAAAATTGCCAAGGTTGAGAAATATTCTTTATCATACCAAACGTTAACCTCAAATACTACTCCGTCCCAATCAATTTATAATAAGTTCATCTGTCCTTCGCTTAAACTAACATTCAAAATGAACCTGTGTAAGTCTTGAATGATAAATTCTTATGCAGATCATATAACAAAACAAAAATATTCTGAAACTTTCTTCTTTATTAGAGTGTTCTGCTTTATCATGAAAGCAATAATCACCATAGGCTTGAGAGAGAATATGGGGAATCTTATGGATTTCTTGATTACTCTCAATGAACTCTAAGTATGTAAGACCAGCTTGATCATTGGATCAAGTAAAGCAGGGGTGTCAAACTGCTGGCCCATGGGCCGGTTGCCTCATACAGAGACCGCGCCCACCCCAGCTCCGGCAATGCAAAAAAAAGTCACAATATGTCACGACACGTCATGTGACACAGCAAGTTTGACACCCGTGAAGTAAAGCAACTACTTTCCAGTGGCCACAAATTGGGAGCAAAGCTCCTTTTCCACTGCCCTCTTGGATGGCTTTCTGGAGTTGCTGCTTCATTGAATCCACAGTAGGTTGCTCTTCTACAATGACTTGGCACTCTGCTAGTCACCCTATAGCCACTTCTCTGAATCTGGCTTGGGAAAGATACAGTATATTATGATCTTCTCACCCTATTTTGTTTTAAGGATCTTCCTAGTGGCTATTTGATGGTTAGCCAAGTGAGCTAACCACAGCTGCCACCAGAATACAGGAGCAGAGGGAATGGTAAAATCTTTTGGGGCCATCACTACTTAAGACTCAGAGAATACTTAAGGAAAACTCAGAAAAGACTTTTAAAAAAATGTTTTTTTCTTAGCTTTATATTCTGCCTTTCAGAAGTTCATTCACAGCAGCATATTTAGCACATCCACTCCAAGATCGTATGTCAAGATGTGAAGTCTGCAGAGACATAAATAATCTGGTGCCAGAAAGTTGTTGATTCATTCACTGCCCCCAATATATTGCTAGGGTTAAGGCCAATCCTATAATCAGACAAAATGAAACTGCAGCTTGTACTAGCAGCTCCTAAACTGGCATGGATTTGTGTTTATGTTTCTGCTTTTCTCAATCTTGAGTTGAGAATTTTATTATCAGATGCTTTGCAATGGAGGAAAACATGCTAGAATACTGTATATTGAACTAGCAAACTGACCCATAACAGCTGATTCTCCTCCTCCTGATTCCTATTTATCCTAACAGCTGGCCTCTCTTTAATGGTATAGGCAAGTTGTGAATTCATTCTCAAAGAGTGGGACCTGCTGCACTGTGAAAACAGCTCCATCCAAACCAGCAGGAAAGTGTCAGCAGGCTCACACTATTAAGAATAGGAGGTACTTATTTGGCATGAAATATTAACCAAAGGTTGGGGAGGTAAGAGAACTAGAAAGATAAGAGGGAGGAATGCAACAAATGCTATCAGCTTGAGAGTTGCAGTAGACTTTGAATTGATATGTCAGGGACTGCACTCCAAACGAGAAGTGTGTGGGTGCCCCTTTATGGAAAGGGAGCTTCAGATGTTTGAAAAGCTATATCTGCAAGGCTTGTGGTTTGCATATATCTCAAGCTCCCCTAAGTGTCCAAATTTTGGCCTAACTATTTGGGGATTCCCATTATGATAAAGCAGTGGCTAGAGCAAGAGCATGTTCAAACCTGTACTCCATAAGTGGTTTCCAGGTTAAATTGAAGCTCACATTAGACTTGTTTTCATTTATTAAGCTATTTTTAGACATTAGAGAACTCCCATAACTCAAGCTACTAATTTTCTAATGAAGGAGTCATTCTTCAGAAGATCATCTTCCAGAAATGTTGGTCTTTATGATGTTCCAACAAATATGGGAAAAGGTTTCAACTTGATTTTTGAACAGTTTTTTGAAAACATATAGTTCATTGTCCTGGGGTAATGTACTACCAGTATCATAACTTATATCAAATTTCTTTTTTATGTTTTATTCACTTTGAATTTGATCTGTGTCTTTCATTGATTCTCCCATTATTGGTGTATGAAATTGTCCTGTTTAACTTTTGCAACCATTTGACCATTTAACTTTTCAGGATGCCAAATCACATTTAGTAGCAACTTATAATACTTGGTAGGTATTCTGTGTTCTAAACATTTTCAGTCCAGGCAGATCTTTGAGCATGCCACTTATTTTGTAATTCTTTCTAAAGTATTGTGCTCATCTGGAGATTTTGGAACCATGAAAACATTTCTGACCACTTTAAGAAGTAAGCCTGAGAATGATTTCATTTTTGTTTTTTTAATAATTAAATGTTGTGGGTTATAACAGTTTTCTCTGCAATGATAGATTTTTAGTATAATCTTCATAAAATATATTTAATATTGAAGCCAAAGGAGATAAGCCTGGATACTCTTTTGTTTTTGTGTGTTTATCCCCTACATTTAATAAGATACTACAGTAGAATGATTTCTTATTTTTAGCACATTTTCATATCAATTCAAAGATACTTATGTAGATCTTCTTTCTCCCTCCCTAAATACAATCCAGCCGTATGGTGCTATAATCCAGTCTGTGAACTAGGTCAACAGCTGATAGCATAACTTTATATTTACAAAGCATTTTGCCCTGTTTATAAAATTAACGTGCAAAGTTAAGATCCTTTGAAAATCCTTAAGTTTCTCTTTTAATTAACCAAATATTTAGGTCATAATAAATCTGCTTTCTAACACCCCTCACCTCCACATCAAAAAAGCAATATTCCTTGTCTAAAAAAGTGTGCAAAGACTGCAGTTTCAATGAGCATTAATTTACATCTCAGTAAAGACAGTTTGCTTAATTAAAATATATAGGTCTTGGATGAGTCTTTCATTTACTATTCCAAATTGTACGAAGAGTTTTAAAACCATCTATTACAGCCTGTGAGTGAGTGAGAAGAGTGTTTGTCTTAATTCAAGGCATTTACTAGAAGTAATGTTGTTTTTGGAAGAGGAGACAGATGATCATCTGTGACTGTTTAAAAAAAAAACCTTCCATAACCCAGCATCTTTCAGATATGACTCCTAATACAAATTTGGGAATAATTTCTTGGTCATTATGAACTTGTGGCCCAACTAGAGAGTTGCAGAAGGTTGTTTTGGTTAATATTTTTAAAATGTTTAGTATTTTGTCTATAGCAGCGGTTCTCAACCTATGGGTCGCGACCCCATTTGGGGTCGATCGACCATTTCATGGGGGTCGCCAAGCAAGGCTGTCCGCCATTTTTTTCCACTTTTCCGGCGGGTGCCTTACCTCCCTTGGGCTGGGCCAGCTGGTGGTCGGCCTGCTCCATCTCTGCCGCTTGCCAGCTACGCCTCAGCCGGCGCAGGGGGCGGAACTACGCATGTGCTGCGCTCCCGGGCAGGGAAAGTCCTCGACTTACGACCGGTTGGGCAGTCCTCGACTTACGACCAGTTTAGTCCTCGACTTACGACCGGTTTAGTCCTTGACTTACGACCGGTTTAGTCCTCGACTTACGACCGGTTGGGGGTCGCGACATTAAAAAGGTTGAGAACCACTGGTCTATAGTTTAACTAACATAAATGTCAAACTGAAAGCAAGATGCATGCGGATCCAAAATTCTAAGGCAGAAAACTGGATTTGAATGAAAATTACTTCAAATAGATGCAAGCATACACAACCAGCATCCTTTCAGAGATAGGGATGGTATCCTCTCCCCAGGGTTCTGGAAAGCTTTGGAAACCTGGTTTTGATCCCAGACTTGAAGTTGTTACTTATGATTTGTTTAAACTCTCTGTTTTGTTTTACTGATTTTGTTGTTGGATTATTTATCTGAGCTATCTGTCTGATTTTATGTTGTTAGCTTGTTTTTTTCTTTCTGAAGTTTGTGTGCCATTCAGAGTCCACTGGGATTTGGTGGAGTTGAATGGCCAATAAATGTAAATAAATAAATAATAAACCTGTGTCACTCAAACTTCATGTGGTCCCTCAAGAACTCTGTTCAATATTATGTTTAAAGTGACAGAAATGAAAAATTATTAAACACATATGAAGTGAGTCTGTAAATTACTAATTTACCATGGCTGATCATAAAAAAGTAATTTGAATGTGATTTGTACCTGAATGGGGAATTGCTGAGAAATCCCAAGGTTCATAGCTTGGACTGGAAAGCTGAAAACCTTTCCAATAGAAAGCATTTCCATATTGCTCCATACTGTTCCCAATAACAACAAATCAGCGCTCTTCAGGGCCATGAAGAAATTGCAGTTGTCTGCATAATAATAATAATAATAATAATAATAATAATAATAATAATAATAATAATAATAATAATAATAATAATAATAATAATAATAAAAAGTTGGAAGGAACCTTGGAGGTCCTCTAGTCCAACCCCCTGCTCAGGCAGGAAACCCTATACCATTTTGGACAAATGGCTGTCCAGTCTTTTCTTAAAAACTTCCAGTGTTGGAGCATTCACCGCTTCTGGAGGCAGGTTGTTCCACTGGTTAATTGTTCTAACTGTCAGGAAGTTTCTCCTTAGTTCTAGGTTGCTTCTCTCCTTGGTTAGTTTCCACCCGTTGCTTCTTGTCCTGCCTTCAGGCGCTTTGGAAAATAGCTTGACTCCCTCTTCTTTGTGGCAGCACCTGAGATATTGGAATACTGCTATCATGTCACCCCTAGTCCTTCTTTTCGTTAAACTAGACATACCCAATTCCCACAACCGTTCCTTATATGTTTTAGCCTCCAGTCCCCTAATCATCTTTGTTGCTCTTCTCTGTACTCTTTCTAGAGTCTCAACATCTTTTTTACATCATGATGACCAAAACTGGATGCAATATTCCAAGTGTGGCCTTACCAAGGCATTGTAAAGTGGTATTAATACTTCATGTGAACTTGATTCTATCCCTTTGATAATGCAGCCTAGCACTGTGTTGGGTTTTTTTGGCAGCTGCAGCACACTGCTGGCTCAGATTTAAGTGACTGTCCACTAGGACTCTGAAATCCCTCTCACAGTTACTACTATTGAGCAAGGTATATGGCGAGGGTGAGCACCCTCAGGCCTCAAAGCCAAATATGGTCCCCCAAATTCCTTTTTGTTGGGTTTGCTTGTTTTTGGTGTCCTCCATAGCCAACACTGGCTATAATGTTCAACACTGAAGGCATAGTTGTCATTTTGACTTGGGATATACATATACACAAAACACCAAAAAGGTCCTAAAAACTTAAAACAGAATAAACCAAGTCTTGTCTGTTTTGCCTCATAGTCTCAATCAATGCATTACTCAGCCACCAACAAATTGTTTTGTGTGGCCTCGAACATCGAAAGGTTGCACAGTCCGACCATAAATCAGTTTCATTAAAAAATAAACATGAAATGGAACAACACAGTTCACTGTTTCACAGTCTTGCTTCACAAAACAGGAGAACAGCACAAATAATCATACAGCACAAGATAATGACCTGGAATACAGAAGGAGATTTTCCTCCTCTAATAATATTCCTCCCTGGTGAGCAGATTTGCTTGATGAAAGATCTGAAGATTAGGATAGTTCAAAAGCAATGGAAATAGTACTTTTTACAGAATCTTTTTCCAGGGATTATCATGCAGTTCAAAACTATTTATACAGCTGACAAAGTTCAAGGAGCAAGCGAGAGGAAAAGATTTCTTCACAGCTAGAAAAGTGGAACGAGTGTTGCTGGGTTTTCCCCCCCCCCCCGCCCCCGTCTATGTAGCCGGTGGAAAAGGGCAGAACAAGTAACAAGAGGGTGGTGTAGGGGAAGGAAATCCATTTATGACAACTGAAAGCAATTAAAAAAGAAGCGATTCCGTTGGCTTAGTGTAACTCTTCTCTCAGCAGGATGACATGAGGCTAAAATAGGATTCCGAATGCAATTATTTATTTTTTCTGATCGAGCAAGGAAACTATGCACATAGAAGCACATAGTGGCAAGTTCTTAAAGAGATGGGAGTACTAGACTATCTTATTTGTCTCCTGAGAAATCTATATGTGGGTCAAGAAGCAACAGTGAGAATTGGACACGGAACCACTGATTGGTTCAAAATTGGGAAAGGAGTCCGGTAAGGCTGTATTCTGTCACCCTGACTATTTAACTTATATGCAGAGCACATCATGCGAAAGGCAGGGCTAGATGAATCAACAGTTGGAATTAAGATTGCCCGGAGAAATATCAACAACCTAAGATATGCAGATGATACCACTCTAATGGCAGAAAGTGAAGAGGAACTAAAGAGCCTCTTGATGCAGGTGAAGAAGGAGAGTGAAAAGTTGGCTTGAAACTCATCATTAAGAAAACAAAGATCATGGCATCCAGCCCTCTGAATTCCTGGCAAATAGATGAGGAAGAAATGGAGGTAGTGACAGATTTTATCTTCCTGGGCTCCAAGATCACCACAGATGGGGACTGCAGCCATCTGGGGAGGAAAGCTATGGCAAATCTAGACAGCATACTAAAAAGCAGAGACATCACCCTGCCAACAAATGTACGTATAATCAAAGCCATGGTTTTCCAGTTGCAATGTATGGCTGTGAAATTTGGACCATAAGAAAGGCAGAGCGCAAAAGAATTGAGGCCTTTGAACTATGGTGCTGGAGAAGACTCCTGCGAGTCCCCTGGACTGCAAGGCGATCAAACCGGCCTCAAACCGGTCAGTCCTAGAGGAGATCAACCCTGACTGCTCTTTAGAAGGCCAGATCCTGAAGTTGAAACTCAAGTACTTTGGCCACCTAATGAGAAGGAAGGACTCACTGGAACAGAGCCTAATGCTGGGAAAGATTGAGGGCAATAGAAGAAGGGGACGACAGAGAATGAGGTGGCTGGATGGAGTCACTGAAGCAGTAGGCGTGAGCTTAAATGGACTCCAGAAGATGGTAGAGGACAGGAAGGCCTGGACGAACATTGTCCATGGAGTCGCAATGGGTCGGACACGACTTCACAACTAACAACAACAATTAGGATATGCATTTCTGTAAAGTTTTTCTTTATTTTGCTCTTGAATTTTCCTCTGTAATGCCAAGTTATAAACACAATTAAAATTTACCCCCTTTTTCAGATTTTTCCATTTCCCCCCCCCCCCCAAGAAAATAGGGTCACTGAACACATACCTCATATTGGCCAAAAAATTTTCATGTACATCTGAGCACAAATCATTTGACTGACACCACTTTGCATATTCCAGTTATCCAAAAATGAGAATTTTTCAGAGCTTAAGGCTGATGTCTTGGAAGGTAGTCACTGGAGGCTGGTTACTGTTTTGTAATGTTTGGACTAATTTACAAATAAACAGATTGAGCATCAATAAAAATGAAGACATTTAACATTTCATACAACCAACATTCCAGAGATTGCTGGTTTCACTTCAGGAAAGCAGCCAATATCCTGATCCAGGTTTCTTAGTGTCAAAATCCTCACCTTCTGACCCATTTTCCAGTGTTTGTCCCAGTTGTTTATCTCTAAAATTGATGTCTCTCATATAAGGAAATTATTGACCTCATTCCAAGTCTGGCCATTTCTTCTTCATCCAAAAAGCCAGCTATTAAGATCTACCTGCTCTGTATTTGTAACGCAGGTCATTAGGTGCAATAGACCTGATTTATTAATGTAAACATATATCCAGCCAGGTTTGGCCACTTTAACCATTAGGAAAGCAGAATCCTGAAAGGGTCTCAAAAAGGTCACCAGCAACTCCTGATTTTCTAGCAACATGGAGGCAGATCTATATATTTATGTGAGAATATTGGCTGTTATTACTAATGGCACTATTTGTTCTTTATAAAGCAGCCTAAGACATTCAGCTGAATAATTTACTTTACCCTGAATAACAAGACAAACAAACTAGTAAGCAAACTGTGACATGACTAAAGGACCTGAGATTTCACTGTTTCTCTTTTTTCAATATTTAGTTCTCAGTCCTCAGCATGAGGTTAAAAATAGGTCATGAAATCTATACAATCTTCCTTAACTGTACTAAAATACCAAGGTGAAGATGAACCCTTCAAATGCCCTATATTTGTAGGTCCTGGGCTTCTCAAGAAATCAGCAAAGGCTGCAAGAATGACAGGCAAATCAACAGAAGGCAGGGGACCCATCTGGAAAGTCTGCCCACCAGAACAGTTGAAGGAATGGCACTGATAAGAAAGGAAAAATGGCATGGTAGATTTGCTTCAGGGTCATTGAAGTTTGAAACAAAACTGGGATGCTCACATTACAAAAACCAGTTAATGAGAAAGAATTTGGTCAAAAGGAGCTTGGATTTTCTAGTCCTTTGCCTAATTATAAATGGGGTAAATGCTTGTTCTAGTTGGAGATAAATTTAGAATAATGAGGCTTGCAGCAGGGTTTTTTTTTTAAGGGAATTGCTGCTAATTGGGAAGATGCTCTGCCTGGTGACTAGAGAAGAGATGGAAGTTAAATTTAGAGAATCCCAGAAGACTTACGCTTAAGGAACTGTGCAGAACAGTATGTAAGGAAACATGAATTACATTTTGCCAGCAAAATAGGCTCCTTTTAATCTAAATTTAAAGTTCATGCATATTACTTATACCATCACCAATCTCTTTACTAAGGAAATTAGGAAGGATATACAGTAACATTCAAGAAAATGTTTATGTCTGTCAATTCAAATATGGCTCTTTGCTTGGATTGCCTTATATTATTTCGTATGGCTTTTCATTTTCCTGATGACAATTCTATCTGGCTAAGTGAATTAAGAATGTAATTTAGAAAGAAGACAAGGTGATGATACAAGATATGTCAAGTTGTGGTAACCGCATCCTCACTTATTTAGAATTCTAATCTATCATGTTCTCAGGAGTAATTCAAGACAGGTTCCCCAAATGTAACACATATACAGTACATATACATTTGCCTAGCGGTTAGGACATCAGGCTAGTAACTGTGAGTTCTAGTCCCAATTTAGGCATGAAAGCCAGGTGGGTGACTTTGGGCCTGTCACTCATTCTCAGCCCAACACACCTTACAGGGTTGTTGTGGGTAAAATAGGAAGAGGAAGGAATAATAATAATAATAATAATAATAATAATAATAATAATAATAATAATAATAATAATAATAATAATAATAATAATAATAATAATAATAATAATAATAATAATAATAATAATAAAAAAGTTGGAAGGGATCTTGGAGGTCATCTGTCTTTCTGTCTTGAAATTATTTATTAAAATAGTAAAGGTGGAATTTAAAAAATCTGAAAAATAAGTAAAATAGCATATTGAAGGATATGAAGTAATATATTTTCCCATTTAATAAGGCTATTTCAGCAACATTATGTCTTAGCAAATATTTCAGAACTTAACATTTGTATACAAATTGCCCATTTCACTGATTCTCACGGAACAATCCCAAAATCTGTTGGATCTTCTTGTTGTTGTTGTTTTGAGTTTTTTTTTTTAAGAATTCAGACTATTTCCTGAGTGGCTTAATAGTGCATTTCTGCATCTTGCTGTAAGCCACTAAATCCAGAATATTAATACCTAATGAACTCTGATTTTAATAAATGGAGGACTACCAAAGCTTAAGTTGAATTCCTATTGATTTCATGGACATATTCATATTGTGTTATTAGCAATAAAATGGAAATATTTGCCATTTCCTTCTACGACATATTTTTGTTTAAAGCTTCTCCTCTCTTTAGCCTGACCCTGAGATTTTCTGATGGTTTCCCATTCAAAGCCTAACCACATCCAGCCATTCTGAGCTTTTTGATACCACTCAAGGCCACATGACTGTTAGCATCAGCTGTTGATTTCTGATTTTAATATAATTTTATGAAAGTTTCAGAAAAACAAAATGTATGAGTGCTACATGGAAGTGGCGAGAAATGGGTGGCTCTTCAGGTGTTCCTTGTTTTTCTTACTGCAGCTTTTGCTAATACTGCATTAATGAGGATTGTATGAATTGATAAATGCAACCTCACCAGGAAGCAGAGATCCGCTTACTCTTTTGCAATATGCCTATTATGTACAATAACAATAACTGGCAGTAAGATACTGGTTTGGGATTGGGGAAGCCAGCAACATCTGTAAGAAATCATGATGATCATCAAAATGATGATACATGATCAAATACCATAATTAGGTACTTGCATCTGAAAGTAGATGAACTGTAGCACCCTGTATCTGTCATGTAGACTCCCCTGGGGGCCATTCAGGCTCTGTGTTTACTTGGTGTCAAGTTTC
>NW_015386505.1:1198705-1210247 GCF_001527695.2 Protobothrops mucrosquamatus | reverse complement strand
TTTTTTTTTTAGTCAGACTGGCAACATCACCCACGGCAGCTGAGGTGGTGGGTGCTTCCATTCAGGGCTCTAGCAACAAAACACCTACACCCCAGGCTTGATCAGTTGATTACTGCCTCTGTACCACCTCTGCTACAGCCAGGTTAGTTCATTAAGCCCTTATGACAGCACAGCTGCCTTAAAGGCAGCCTGGTCCACATATCATTTGGAGAAATGTATGCAAAAATCACTATCAGCTTCACTGCTCTGTGAAGAATAACCACATTATTTATTTATACTGCACCATTAACATGCACGGCAACATTTATAATTGAAAAGACGGATTCCCCATTCTGTGGTGAAGAAAGGGAGGGAGGGAGGGAGGGAGGGAGGGAGGAAGGAAGGAAGGAAGGAAGGAAGGAAGGAAGGAAGGATATTTCAGGAAAAGGAGACCAGTTGGAAGTGGAGGAGTCTTACAGAACATTATTGTCAAGGAGAGATTACTACCTATCAGGCTATATATATTTCTACAGGGGTGGAGGATTCGTTAAAATTATCTGACTAAAGTGCTAGATGGATCTAGATTATATCTGAATATGATTGGAGAATTTTATCCATTTTATCTATACAGAACAGAACAGCTTTGTTTTTCCATTATGTGGAATATTCCCCCTGAGCTGAAACAGTTGGTGGCTCATTATGAAAAATCTGCATTTTTCTTTGAAGAAAAAATCAGATCCATCAATCATAGGCCAATTTCAAACAATCCATTTGGGAAAGGTGATCAAGAAGTCTCATAGTTCTAGGCTTATGTGCATGTTTAAAAGCTAATTTCATTTGTCCTTTTGATAATAATTGTTTTAAACACCTTGGTGGAAACCTACCTCTCTGGATAGGGGGAAGGAACCCTGATATTTTTCTAGAACTTTTTATTACTTTTAGTACCATTTTTGGCATTTTTTTTCCTATTTAAATAAATCTGTTTTTGATGTTTTACAATGTTCATTGAACAGTAGAATTTTGAACATGTCTCAAGAGTTGCTTTTGTTCTTGGCATCTTTACCCGTCTCAGTTCATTACGAGACATATTCAGTACATGTCATCAAAGAAAAATGCACAAGTAACACAGAACTGTAGAAGTGGTGTTACAAGAACGAGCACCACTTCTACAATTCTGTGTTACTTCTGCATATTTTTCTTTGGTGATATGTACTGAACAAGAAGAAAAGAATTAACATATAAGTTGCTCAGTCAAGTTGAGAAAGTGCAAACAGATGACAAAGGCAAGACAGAGTTGAACTCTTATTTGGATTCCATCTTCTCCAACAAAGTTGCTTCCAGGGGAACTTGAAAAAACAGGATGAAGACTAGGATTGAAATTCAAGAGGCTAGAAACATGGTCAGGTGATACCTTTTTACTTACTTAATTTAAATCTCCAGGAATAAATGAACTGCATCACAGGTATGAATGGGCTATCCAATCACATTATCTTTTGAGAAATCTTGAAGGTGCCAGCTGGATGACTTTGGACAAGTCACTCCCTTCCAGCCCTAGGAAGGCAGCAATGGAAATCCACTTTTGAAAAAAATTGTCAAGAAACTGCATAAAATGACCTGAATGCAAAAACCCACTATCCTTAAAAGATACGGGATTGCTAAAGATGTAATACAGTATATTATCTTCAGCAAAGCTGACTTAGTATCCAATCACAAGCTGATTAATAAATTAGGTATAGGTGCATGACAACTGAATATATTATAGTTCATTCAAAAGCATACTCAAAAGTGCTCATGAGTGGTTCTACATCTAATTAGAGAGCTATTGAATTGACAGCCATAAGGGTCAGTCCTGGGTCCTGTATGCTAAAATTATTTTATTAAAAAAAGAAGTGTGAATATTTATCAAATTTTCAGTCAACAGAAATTTGGGAGAAACAGCTAATAGCTTATAAAAAACATTCAAAATTATTCTGATTGATAAGTGCAAGTAACAGAAAATTTGAGACAAAGGAAGCAAAATCAAATGCATAGATAGAAGATGTGGAATATCAATCTTGGGAAGATTATTTCTCAAAAAGTTCTTAGAATTCAAGTATTAACTAGGTCCAGTCCTGCTTAAGTGTGTTGCACAAATAGGGCCTTTTGTCACACCTCTGCCCAAAATCATTACATAGTTCATATTAATTTTATATATTTTTACTAGTTATTGCCATGTTTTTATTATTTGTCACTGCAAAAATATTTCAAATGTATTTTACTAAATTAGACCAATTCTTAGCTCATTGGGGCTGATTTAACAAAGAGAACAGAACTTAAATATAATGATGTTTTCAATTTTAGTTTTGGTGAAACACTAAACCATTTTATAAAAATAAAATAAAAATTCAGTTATATCTACTTTTGTATAACTGGATTTGTGCAATTTTAATATAGTATCAGAAAATAAATCAATCAGCAATCCAGTGACAAAACTGGAAAACAAACCAACATTTTAGAAATTATTCCATTTTATCCATTTAAGAAAAGTCTAGACAAATTTGCAGGGATAAATTATTTATTTTTCTGTATTTTTTCCAATGTTGAAACAAAAACATTTCCAAAGTGATGGGGAACCATTGTGGAATTAATGTGCTACACAGAACCTTAAATGCAACACTCTTTCCAAGAAATGTGCAACTCAGAAGCAGAATTAATGAAATGTACAATTATTCAGAACAGAAAGTTGTGGTAGGTTAGAACAAAATATTTATTAAATATGACTCCACAAAAATTACATCCAAAATGTTAACAGATGGTAACATCTTCAATGTCAGATTCTCATCTCTTTCTCTCACGCACTGCATCAACCATCAAGTTATCACACCTTATTATTAGGAAGTTCTTCAGACTAACCAGTCTACATGAGTTTTATTTTATTGACAGTTCTGAAGAGGAATCCGCAAAACTACATAGGTGATAATGACATTCTCCACCATAATAGTGATTTTACTCTAAATTCCTTACATTACTCTATGTTTGTTTTTAACTCAACTCGAAACCCAAGAATATGCAATATATTATCATATGACTTCATTATAACATCAGAAGGTTAAGTGCAAGTCTTCCTTTTCAGAGCACAGTTAGATGACGATCTTTCTGGAAATACATCATTCACTTCTCTCTTTTGGGACTGGTGGCCATATAGAGAGCTATCAGACAGTAGATGGCCCCTCCTATTGTTAATGCCATAGTGGTCCGGTAAAGAAGTCGATCGGGAAGGCTTCGTTTCAGATGTACTGGAATATCATCAGGCCTCTATCAACAAATTATATACATATGAGTTAATACAGTAGGGAAATTAATATTTATGCAAAACCTGGGAAAAAATTAAATGGAACCTGACAACCTAGCTCATCTTCAAATAAAATGTTCTAGTTATCTGTCATACATTTTACATAAATTTCAGAATCCTGAGAAATCTGTCATTTAAAAATATGTAATATAATTTTCTGGATTTGTTAGTATGAGTATCTATGACCATTTTTTTTTATAACTACCTGGCTCCTTGTCCCATGACTTTTCACATTAAGAAAGTGTTGCTATGCAAAATGTAAGTTCCAGTACTATTTCTAAGAATGACTTCAAGGCCTAAATGGGCAACATACACTTTCTTACAAAAATTAAAATGATTGGCAGATACAATCCCACAAAGGACAAACTGGCAAAGATGTTAACTTATATTATTCAAAAATAAAACAAGACAAACAAGACCAAAGAAGCAAATAAAATATGCACCTTAAAGGCTATATTATTTGCATAAAAATATGGTGTTAGGAATGCTACTATAGAAATAGAATCCATACATTCTAAGTGTAACTGTGCATGTTCTGTGTTTTTCATTAAATATACAGACTTGAATATAGTGGGGGAAAAAGAGATGCTAACTTCTAAGTATGACAGGCAGAGCTGAAACATATCAAGTATGTTAACAGAATGTTTACAGATTAAAAAAAAATTCTCACCTGAAATAATTTCTGCAGTTTTGGTACTTTGTTCTTAACCAAACCCCCAACCTTGTTTGGTGTGTCTGAAGCAACTTTAATTGGGGTATCAAATATCACAGCTGGAGACTCCACAGATACTACTGGCTTGAATCCCTAAATAAACAATTGAATTTATGCAATTGAAAACATTAATTAGCAATCAACAAAAGAGTACAAAACAAAAGCACATCTGATTTCACCTGGAATGAAAACTTTCTAGATTGTGGATTTTCATATATTCTGTGCGCTGCTTGGAGTGAACAAGAATAGGTTAGAAAACTTGGAATACTCCAGAAACATTGACAAAATACATATTTAGAGCACAATTAGTTAGGCAGCCCAAAGATTTCATTAACATGGAGAAGGGGCTTTTCCCCCCCAATTAACGTCAAAATTGTAGCCACAATAATGTGACTAAAGCCCTGACCTTCTGCATGTATGACTGTGGCCATCATATTGACTTTTCTGATCATTTTGCAGATATCTGTGACTATTGCAGTGTTTGTGTGCCCATCAGTTGTTGTGAAACAAAAAAACCCAATCATTCATTACTTCAGTCCATACAGTACTTTCAGGGTTTCTGGCATGGGAATAAATTTGAATAGTGGAAGAAGAATAACAAGACAGGGTACTATTGCTCAGTAGGATAAACTGAAAAGCTGGGGAATGCTTAATTGTGGATGTACACTTTCCCCTTCCTGTCCTTTCCATAGTGTTCAATGCAGTAATAAACCCATCTTGCTCAGTTATCTCAGGATATTTATGAACAGTACAGTAGTACAATCTTAAAAGTGTGGAAGCTGCCTTTTATACAGATGGGGGGGGAAAATAGAGACAGCAAGTTTTATTCTAAACCAGCAATTCATTTACCTTCATTCCTGTGGAATTTTGATCACATTTATGAGCATTCCTGAACAAACACTAATTATGGGTTGAACACATTCCCTTCAGAATGCAATGTATCTTTATGCATTCAAAGTGAAGACTTAAAATATAAATGATTCTGAAAAGCTTTACTCTCCCCACCCCCAATGGCAATTTGTAATTCACAACTGAATTTAATAAGGCTACATTGACATAAACACATTATGGAGCACAACTACAATCACCTTTATACAGATTCTCTAGTTTATTATTCCAGACAGCAAGTGTGAACACAATGTGCTGGGAATTAAATTTCCATTTTAACAAGGTTAATAAGTGTATACTTGAAATTAATGCCTACTAATTACTTTTTGTTAGCTCATCCATCAAACTGCCTGCCAATCAAAAACACTTTTTAAAAAACAAATGGTGCATTTAGTGTAATTATATTTATCAAGACATGCAATAGGATCCCGGCCAGTTAAACAGCAAGTTATCTGTGTCTGTAACTTACTTGTTTCAGTTCAAAGTGTTGTTTTTTGAGGACAACTTCTGAACCTTGATTTATATTGATATTTCCTTTATATTTACAAACTGTTGTATGTAAGCTTGGTCTCTTTCTTCTAATTAGAAAGTTGCCATGAACTGAGACACAGTTAATCCCATTTTTAAAGAACTTGCTGCTAAAGAAGGCACATTTAAAGATATTAATATTTTTATGATTATTCAAGATGGGGAGAACAGATTACTATTTTGAATCTTGTAGCTCAACAACAAACAACAATTAGATGCTCAAACATATTTACTTGACTGTGTAGTTAGCTTGAAAGCAGTAGCTATTTACAGAGCTTATTGGCTCGTTAGCTTTTTGGTTTTATTTTGTTGCACAGAATCTGTATGCTCTTCATGGATATGTATCTCTCAGTTCAATCATTAATTTTGAACCATCAAGTAATGAAGTAATTTGAAAAACATGCACAAGAATAGGAGAGGAACATGTGTCCTCTTTGCTATTCTCTTCATGGTGGAAATAAAGAAACATGAACTATGAAATAAACAACGATGAACCGATTCCCATGTCATTCAAACCATACTCAGAACAAGCCAGGTTATAAAGTCAACTTTAGACTATGCTGCAATGTCCTGTCTTATCCTTGTCCAGTTTATATGGAATAGGAAACTACACTTAAATGGAAGACAGCCTAATTTGTTAATTTGTTTACATAAGTCAAATTGACTTGCTATGAGTTTGTGTAAATCAGATTTTAAAATTATATTTAGAATGCATAGCTAGCCATTAGCCAATGCTTCATATATCATACTTTATATTTTGAATTATTTTAAAAATAGTTATATTTTATCTCTTTCAAGATTCATTTATCTTTCAAATGAAGGGCTGAAATCATTAATAATTTGTTTTTATGCTATGTGGCTAAAAGGATGCATTATAGAGATGCACTATGGAAATTATTTTTTCCCATTTTTACTTTTTATCATCAGAAGGACAGTATAAGGCAGGGGTGTCAAACTGTCAGCCAGCGGGCCAGACGGGTCATCCCAAAACCGCGCCCATCCCATTGCCAGCAATGGAGAAAAAGCTCTGATATGTCGTGCGACGTCACGTGACGTCTCGAGTTTGACATGCCTGGTATAAGGTGTACTGATCATTTGTGAGAGCCCCATGTATGTCATAGACCATGGTTAAGGGAAGAACTTGGATGATAAACATACAAATACAAACAACATGAAAAAGAGTAAAAGAATATAATACAGATGAATAAACTAGGACTTTAAAATTTTTGTAGAAGATATACCTTTCTAACATAACATTAACTAATTGCAAATAATTACATGAGAATCAGTTTGGTGCATGGGATAAAGACAGCAAGCTATAACCTGAGAGCCTATGTATTCTAGCTTCACCTTAAGCATTAAGCTAACTGGGTGACTTAGTGCCAATCACTCTGAGCCTTAGGAAGAAGACACTTCCAAAAATGTTGTAAGAAAGCTGCAGGGACTTGTCAAGATAGTCATTAGGAATCAAGACTAACTTGAAGACATGCACACACAAAAATAGTTAAATATATTGTATATAGGTAATCCTTATTTAGGAACCATTTACAGTTACAATGATAATGAAAAGTAACTTTATGACCAATCCTTGCATTTATGACCATTGCTAGTCTGTAAACAAAGTTGAATTAAGATAATAAACACAGTCATGGTTTCGTTTACTGACCACTTTGCTTAAGAACCAAGTTGCTGGTCCCAAATGTGCTTACAAATGAGAACTACTTGTATACGTTACATTAAAAATTTAAAAGTCTCTATTAAACTTAAGCTAAAAGTCAATATAAGGAATCAGAGTTAACACAATTCACTAAATGGAATTATCTGAATTAGCTATAATGAACTCAATCCACACTACAAGAATCTATTCTTAGTAGAACTTAGATCTCTCATAACCCCAAAATATAAATTCTTTCTGAATATATTTGCAGTAAATTTAATATTCTTCTTCCACTGAAATTTTGATGGTTGCTATTTTTACTACTGCATTCAAATTCTACATCAATTTAATCATACAATCTCTGACCTGTTCCAATGTTCATCAGTAGTTTATAATTAAGGCACAATTAATATTTCAAATGTTTTTAACATTATGCTACAAATTAGTAGATATTGAGACTAATCAAATAAACTGGACCATTGTTAAGTGTGTTTTAAAAGATTCTATTTTGGTCTTATTAAACCTTGCAATCTGAACAAATTTGTTTAGCTAAACAAATACAAGAGGAAGAGATCCAGACTGATTATTTTCTGTATTTATCCCAGCTATTCAATACATGACTTATTATTGCCTGATCTCTTATAGATTTCTTCTGCTAACCTACAAAAATGTATGCTAATTGTCTGGAAGTCCTGCTCCTTCTACAGCAGGGGTGTCAAACTGCAGGCCCATGGGCCAGATGCGTCACGTAGAAGCCGTGCCCAACCCAGCTCTTGGCAAGGGGAAAAGTCGCGATACGTTGTGACACATCACGTGACGTGGTAAGTCTGACACTCCTGTTCTATAGATTCAACCAATCCATAAGATAAAATCCATTCTGAAATCCCTGCTAACCAACTAGCTAGGTTTACAATATAAAGTTCAAAGCTGCTAATTCATCTTGCTCTGTTGAGTAGTGTAGAATCTTAAATTTATTGCATCTAAAGATGTCTCTAATAATGTTTTTGCAAAACCAGAATTTATGTAGATCATAAGACCAGAATTTATACAGAATATAGACATTTTTCCTAAGTAGTCCTAGTTCTTTTAAAGCCAACAGATAAATGCAAACAGGTAAATGTGGAAACAAAGGGACAGTTCCTCATCAACCCTCCTCTCCCTGTAATCAGCATGAAAGCCAAGCTAAATGGCAGGCAAAAGATTTATCGTGCTTTTGCCAGCTCATAACTTGTATGAAACCCTTTTTAGGCTATGGTACTGAATGAAAAACTAAATATAAGCAAGTACTAATATATAAATTGTCATGGAAATCTAGACATAACCTCTATTTAAAGTAGTAATCAGTTAACCATAAAAACGAAATAAAATTTATTTCAACAATCCTGCTCCAAAGCAGAAATAATTACTATATAATAACAACATGCTTCTACCACTTCCTATGTCCTTTACTATAAAGGTCAAGAGTCTTAAAGACCTTGTCCTTGGAGGGTCATCATATTTACATGTGATTAGCAGGGTTTATCTCCATTTGTGATATCTGAACTGTAAATAAATCAATTTATTAAACAACTCCTATATGTAGAGGTTTTTCCTTTAAAAACCCTATCCTACACAATTACAGATCTTAATTATATATACAAATGTTCCTCCCAGCTTTTAACATATTAATTGATTGAATTTAATTTGCCTCTTCTCTTCTATGTATTTTCATTTCCATGTGGGTCATTTTTCCTCTTGACATGGAATTCTTTTTAATCAAAACTAAAAATACCTTTTTTTTTCTTTCTTGCACATTAGGAACTTATTTTATCTGAATTTGGAAAGATTCGGGCTCTGGAAGAAATCAGGGCCCTGAAGATTACTGATTCCTGTCAAAATTCATATAACATTAAAGATCAATAACTATTACGTTAAACACACAATATTGCATATTAGAGCCTTGTAAAAACTGGGGGGGGGGGATTTAAAATAGAATAATCAGAAGAAATGTCTTTTTTCCCAGTAAAAGGTTGTCCATTTTGGAATTGTTCTGAAGGTTAAAAAAAAACAAAAAACCTCTCCTGAATTAAATAACTATATACATGGGCTTTACGTCACTTGTACACAAGAAATCATAACACGTGAACGTTTGAGAGTCCCTCCTTCCAGACAAACTGCTCAAGGTCAAGCCCTCGTGTCCCTGGCCGTCGGTTGCTCCTCGTGCAACGGGAACACCGGGCGAAGCGGCCAGTCCGTATCTCCTTTTAGTCCAGTGTTTCTCAACCTTGACAATTTTAAGGCATGTGGACTTCAACTCCCAGAATTCCACAGCCAGCAATGCTGGCTGTGGAATTCTGGGAGTTGAAGTCCACATGCCTTAAAATTGTCAAGGTTGAGAAACACTGTTTTAGTCAATCAGCAGGTGCCACCCCTCCGCTGTCACCCGCGGACGGGAATCCACGTGTCCCTGCAGACCCCTTTGGCACCCCTTCGTGAGGCATCGCCCCCTCCCTTTCGCGTTCTCCGCCGCCTAAAGAGAAATGAGCCTCGTAGGCACACGTAGGGAAACCCTTCGCTGCACGGAATACAACTGTGAAGGTCGATTCGCCTGTCGCTCGGCAACGTGATTCTCGTTACCTGAGGGGAGCAGGCAGCGGAAGCGCCGGTCCCAACCAGCCTCTGCGTGAAGCCGCCGAATTTGTAATACATGACGGGACCTCGGAACGACTCCCCTAAGCTACATGTGCCCTCCCGCTTTGCAAGCAAGAAGGTACCCGGCTGCGACGTCTATGGCAAAAAGACCTTCCTTGCGACTGGCTCCTTCTTGGACCTCTATACCAAAAGTAGGCCCCAAAGGAGTGCCTGAAATGTTTTACCTCGAAGGAAAACGAAATGAAACTAAAGACATTAGCCAAGGCTATGAAATGAATTGTATCATGTAAGAATATGCATCATGGTGAAGTTAGCGGGGCCAGAAAAAAAAAGACATTTTAATTGGGCAATATTTTAGACAGCCTGAAAAATAAAAAAAAAAGTAGTGCGCTTGCGTAGTTCGTAGTCTGTATTGCCGGTCCGGAGAGGTAGTTATACGCAACGAAAGTGGGGGATGTTGCACTTGTTTCCTATGCTAGTCCAATTTTGGTCAGCTAGGTGGCAGTATGTAGCTGACCTTGGCCGAAAGGCTGTGTAGGGTCAGTGCTATGCCGGGAGAGGAAATCCCAAGGATGTGTTAGACGCGGAGGATAGAAAAATAACCTGGAAGAAAGCAGTGGTAAACCACTTTAATAAGAAAATTCCTAAGAAAATTACAAGGATATATCCATGAGATCACCAGGATATGAAGCAGGATGAAACTAAGCTCTCCCCCTCCAATTTAAACACATTCTAAATGTTATGTTATAATGCTAGTGCAGTTTATTGTCACCACTATTACATGCCCATCTGAAAAGCATTAGATCAGTGGTTCTCAACCTGTGGGTCGGGACCCCATTTGGGGTCGATCAACCATTTCATGGGGGTTGCCAAGCAAGGCTGTCTGCCATTTTTTTTGTCTGCCATTTTTTTTGTCCGCCATTTTTTTCCCCTTTTCCGGCAGGTGCCTTACCTCCCTTGGGCTGGGCCAGCTGGTGGTCAGCCTGCTCCGTCTCTGCCGCTTGCCAGCTACGCCTCGGCCGGTGCAGGGGGCAGAACCATGCATGCGCGGCGCTCCCGGGCAGGGAAAGTCCTCGACTTACGACCAGTTGGGTAGTCCTCGACTTACGACCGGTTTAGTCCTCGACTTACGACCGGTTTAGTCCTCGACTTATGACCGGTTGGGGTCGCGGCATTAAAAAGGTTGAGAACCACTGCATTAGATTGACAAAGGATGGAAGGGTGTTTACCAAGATTGCAGTGTAGTTTAGCTTTTATTTTAGTTATCAGTTTGTGGGCAGTTTAATAGTTAAAGTAAGTCTAGGTGTCAAAACACTACTTTTGAGACACTGATTCACTATTTTTTTTCCAAAGTACAGATTTAGATAAAAGTAAAAACTTGGCTGAGCTCAACTCAACTTCTTTGACACATCCGTTTAGTTTTTTTTGGTAACAGTACTGCTGGAATAAATTTATTTATTTATTTTATTTATTTTATTTTACAAAATTTATATGCCGCCCTTCTCCCCATGGGACTCAGGGCGGCTCACAGCATGTTAAAACAATATACAGAATTACCCCTTCTAAAAACCAATTAAAACCCAAATATTAGTGGCTGTGACTATTTAAAATCATTAAAAAAATTATCCCTATTTAAAATTCACCCTAGGTCAGTCCCGCTTGTTGAAAAAGCCATGTCTTGAGGGCGCGGCGGAAGGTTAGGAGATCCGGAATCGTCCGGATCTCGGGGGGTAGTTCGTTCCAGAGGGTGGGGGCACCCACAGAGAAGGCCCTCCCCCTGGGGGTCGCCAGCCGACATTGCTTGGCCGACGGCACC
>NW_015386505.1:1194767-1196054 GCF_001527695.2 Protobothrops mucrosquamatus | reverse complement strand
GGTCTTGCTGAATTGGTGCGAACTGGCTGAATCCCACCACTGGCTGTATTTTACTTTTTTACTCCTCTGTGAGCTTCAATATACTTCAGTGTTACTCATGTAAATATTATTTGCTTTGCAGGCATATACATAAAATATAAAGACTGAAGGTTATCCACATTTTTCATCTAAATAATCACCTCCTGCAATTCTGACATACGTTGGCTTTGCAAATATTTATTGCAGATCATTCACCAAAACAATTTTTAGACCCTGCTCTAGTTTTTTTTAGGATATGTAAGTTTCGTTACAACTAATTAGTGAGTGAGCTTCAGATAGTGATGGAAAGCTGAAATTGAAAATAAAATGAGGAATGAGGAACAATGGATCCTGCTTTCTTCTAAGGCAGTGTTTCTCAACCTTGACAATTTTAAGGCATGTGGACTTCAACTCCCAGAATTCCACAGCCAGCAATGCTGGCTGTGGAATTCTGGGAGTTGAAGTCCACATGCCTTAAAATTGTCAAGGTTGAGAAACACTGTGCTAAGGCCTCATATTTGCTTGCCTGTATACATTTGTGAGGTTTCCTGAAGCAACTAAAATGAAAGCTGACCTTTGTTCTTTTGAATGTGCAGGCTAGGAATGTTAGAGAGGAAGAACAGCTCAATCCTCACATTAATTATGCAGGAATCCTATTAAAATAAAAGCAGAGATTGTGTTGCTTCTGCCTCTGAGGAACTTTATATTTAGATTTTAAATGATTCCCCCCCCCCCTATTTGAGCAGGTAAAAGATCTGTTTCTCTTTTGGAAGGAAAATTTCAGTGCATAAATCTTGTCTTGCAGGATATTATGTCCAAGGCAGAGGACTGCTTAAAGTCTTGTGAATGTAACCATGATATAGTTTTGGTCCTCAGCCACAGGGAATAACTGAAGGGGTAGATTTAGAAAATGAAATCGATGCATCTTGTTATTTTTTATTTTTTACATAATAATCATTTGTAAAAGGCTTCGAATTGGAAGGAGAGGACCCAGTAAAATTATGTTTGCTGTTAATATGTCAAGCCAATTAAAGAGGAGAAGGAAAAAATAATAAATAATCCCTCTAATGTGTTGGAATATAGCATAAGTCACTCCATCTTGTAACCTTCAGTATGCTTAATTCTACACTTCTTCATGCCTACGTGCCTACGTGCTAGGCTGCAATCTGCAGCTGCAAACACGTAAGGACAGACAACTAAGAAGCAAATCAACAAAGCTGTCTACACAAGCTACAATATTATCACTTCCTGATAAGACCTTCCAGTGTG
>NW_015386505.1:1107107-1193850 GCF_001527695.2 Protobothrops mucrosquamatus | reverse complement strand
TTCTGTGTCAGATGGAGGATCCTTTCCATCTGCAGAGCTCTGTGCCTCCATTGTCATTTCAACTTTGGCGGCTGGAGAGAACAGAATGTCACCCAGCAACCTCAGTTTGGGGAGAGAAGAAATCCTTTAATTTCCCAGAAGCCAGGGAGGGCATGCTCATTTTTCCTGGCTATCCTATGTTGTTGTTGACCTGACCGAGATAAGGAAAGGGTGGGCCAATTCATGGTGTCAATGTAGTGATGGAGCTGGCTGCAGATGCTTTGCGTATGGCTGGAGACAGGTGCAGCACTTCAGAGCAGTGTTTCTCCCTGGCAATTGGCCCCAGATCAGCTCAGTGAGGAAGGGAACATATTTACAGCAGGGCTGTGGAAACACCACTCTATCCTCCAACAGCAGTGGAAACACCACTCTATCCTCCAACCACTCTATCCTCCAACCACTCTATCCTCCAACAGCTGTGGAAACACCACTCTATCCTCCAACAGCAGTAGCAAACATCACCCTTGAGTATGGTTAGCAACTCTGCTGCCTTGTTGCAGGGGCACTGCAATAATAGGATGAAAATAAATCTTCAGGGCTGTGCAAATGGACCCTAAATAGCTACAGACTAAGTTTCATATTTATTACTATTAGTTGCAATGTTCCTATCTTTATTTTTCCTGTAGTCCCGTGTAATAGATTAAAAATAGTGTAAACCAAATACAAGTTTCCTCAGAGGTAACCTAAAATTGTGTATTTGCCATGAGTTACTGTAACTGATTACTGACTTCTTCTCTAGTGTTTGCCCGAGACAAAAATTAATAAGAGAGGGTGGTTTACATTCAAATTTACATTGGAACATAAGTATATATCCTCTATTTCATTTTTACTGCTTATTGTTGAGCCTCCACAGCTGAGAAAAATTTAAAAAAGCAGGAATTATACAGACTTCAGGAAGGTACCTTTAATTGTATGTAAATACAAAAACCTTGGACATTGTAAAAGAAATTTCCGACCTTTGTGTAATGGTGAATTTGTTTAAGGCAGTGTCTCCGAATTATTTCAAATGCTTCTTTCTAGGTTTCTTGTCGTTGAATTAAGTCACTGTTTGTAAGATAAATTTCCAATAGTTCTCCTTCTCTCCCCAAATTATTTGTGTCTTCTTTCCCTTCCATTACTTTTCCAGCCTTCCCACAATCTCTCATCCCTTTGCCAGAGGGTATTCATTTTGAACACTTGCATATGTTGTGCTTCCTATGAATATTATGCCAGGAGACTCCATTAGCTTTTATCCTGCTAATAGGGCATTTATTGTATATGGCTAGCTCCACAGTAGCACATAAAACAGCCGTAGGTAGCTAACAAGAACACACACTCAACCCTCCCCCCCCATCAGATTGAAACTAACCCAACACCATAACGCTGTCCCTCTTAAAAACCAAACGAAAGGCTGTGCTCACTTTCCATTCTGACCCAACACTTGGAGGAAGAGCCATATCTTCACTTTTGGGGGGGGGCAGAAAAGGCAAGGGCCCTCCATAGGCTATTCCACGGGGTAGGCATAGCTACAGAAAAGGCTTCATTTCTAGATCCTACCAGGTGACAATATTCAATAGAGAGAACTGGGTTGAGTTCACCATAACCAATCTAGTGGGGTTGCTAGATCAGGCCTTTTGAGCTTGGCATGTCAAAAATTCTGAAAATACCTAACTTGATTCATTCTCTCTCTCTCTCTCTCTCTCTCTCTCTCCCTCTCTCTCTCTCTCTCTCTCTATCTCTCTCTCTCTCACACACACACACACACACACACACACACACACGGAACAAAAGGGAAACAATTCTTTTATTGTTAGTTCTGATTCTGATTTAGTTATTTACTATTTATGTTTTTATTTTTTCTTTATTGTTGTATGTTGTCCAGAGCCCATTTAGATTTGGGCAGGTTGTACTGTAAATAGGTTTAAAAAATGGATATTGTTTTATACATTGTTTCTATACGCTTTGATTCTAAATTTTACTATATATATTTGAAGTAAATCTATTTCTAAGTGATACACTCTCTTTTATTGATGAGGAAATCTCCTTTTACTCTGACCAAAAGCATAACTTTTTGCACCCACATTGGTCTTCCATTCATAAAGTAATATATTTGTTGCATAGATATAGGGAGAAGAAGGAAAGTAGAAAAAAAGATTGTAAAAGCAGCTTCCAATTTTCTTAATAGTGGTTATACATTTCTTTTTCTTATATTCTTTGTTGTTACTAATTTTCTCTATTTTCTTCATTTTTTTTCTTTTTTTTCTTTCTTTTCTTTTCTTTATAGGTGCCTATGACACTAAGAGCAACTTTTTTTGTTATATAAATGGCCACATAATAAATTTGTACCCTAACGTATCTTATCTAGCTTCATCAAAATTTAATTAAATCATAGTAAATGCACACATACAAACAAAGGGAAACCCGGCTACAAATCACATTAACTGAATTAATGAATTAATAACAAGAATTAAGAACATTAATGCATGGTTTGTAACCAAATTAATTAAAAACCAAATTTTATGACTAGACAAACAGTGATTATAGCGAACTGTGTGTCAGCAAATCGTATTGAAACAAACCATTGAGGAAAGATGTTTGTGAACTCATTTCATGTACTCCAAGAACAATTATTGCATTATCTTGATGATCACTTATGAATAATAACTCTTGAGTACGGCTGCTAATTTTATTGAATTGAAGTTGAACAATCTAAAAAAGGTAAGGTGAGGTTGGATAAAATATGAAGCATGAAGAGATTAATTGGATCAACAATGAAATGGTTACCTCCATACTTGGTCATGATGTTTTTAATTGGTTTTTAGACCAATCATTCTCCCTTAGTTTTGCCTACCAATCAAGGAATGCTTCAGGATAAATTGAAGGAAAATTTCAGATATTTCTTGAGTTCTGAAGTGAAAGGTTGGATCCAAATAAAAGAGCAATCTTTATGAGTGGATCTAGACTCTGGTAATGATTGATATAAAAGCATGATACAGAGAGCTAGATTTTCCTGTATGTTCATTTAAAGGCACTTCAGTAGCTATTTTCAAAACGCACATAATGGATGCATCTCAATTCTACTTTTTAAATATTTATGGTATATTTTATAGGCCATCAAAAAGGAATAATAAATGCATTGTGATTTTTCTGATGGCAGCTAGATAATAAGACAAAATTAAATCTGTTTTCCAGACAACAAGAATTCATCCTGTTCCCCATCTCATTTTCAATGGTTTTAAGACTGCTTCTAATGAATTATTTGAATTATACTTGCAGAGGCTTCTGAGACATTATCAATCTTGAAGATTGCACAAAAGGAAGTGGCCTTCAGTTATATAGGGTGGATTGTCAGATGCTTATAACTTCCCAGTGGTTGCCATTTTAGACAACAATTATCAACTGGAACTTTATGTTGCTTGACATACAGTATATGGCTACTTTGGTTTGGTGATAACTCTGAGATGCAAAACTAATATGTAAATAAAGAATGGAGAAATAAGCATCTCTATCACTTTTCCCTTCCAGGTTTGGGTGGGCAATTTATATATTACTTTAAACAGTTTGGGAGGAAAAACCAAAACTCTTGTTCTGCTAAGCAAAGGAAGCAAATGAAAAACTGACTTACCACCTTCATGATCCAATCTTACTTGAGGCAAAATCTGAACAATTGTGTGACACGCCATCCACACACAGTTTGTAAACCGCTTACCCTATGAATTAACCAAAGTTGTTTCATTAGGTTGCAACTTGATGGAAGCCCATAGGTCAGGATAGCCAACTTGTTTGAGCTTTCCAAGCTGTATATAGCTTTGTTGCTGTTTCTTTTTGGCAGGTGAGGATACTTCTGAACAAAGCACTAAGCCACACTCACCGCTGTTTTGATGTTCTAAGAATGGCTGGTCCTGGGTACAAACCTATGAATAAAATTAATACTAGTCTCTAGCACTTTTCTCTGCAGTACGTTAATTTCCCTCTTTTTCTTTTTGCAAGCCTACTAGTTAGGCTGGGAAATCAAGAAGAGGACTGTACAGATGCACTGCTTCCTCCTTCATAGGCTTGGATAAAATCAAATGAAAGTACAAACATACAGGCAAACACTTTCAGCTATGCAAATCCTACATTTTTTGTTTCAAATATGTTCCTAAGCCATATTTGTTAGCTATTTGTCCTCTTGCCAGTTCTCCCAATTTTTTCTAGGTTGCCTCTGTCTTAATGAATGCATGCTGTGGAATCAAACAAAGCACTCCAGTTGAACTTTGAATAGAGCAAAAACCATTTTATCCAGTGCCATAAGTCTTCTGTCAATACATTCTACTGTGGCATTTGCCCAGCAGCCTGAAAGTAAAATTGTATGATGGAAATTCATGCCTTTAATATATTTCTTTCCTCCATGCCTTTCCATTTTGTTGTTGTTAAATTATCGAATGAAGTTATTAGAGCTCCAGGCAGAGGTAAATTAGGATAAGGCTGGCAAGCTTCACTTCCAGGCTGTCATAGGAGCAGTGTGTGTGTGTGTGTGTGTGTGTGTGCGCGCGCGCAATGTGTTTGTGTACATGCTGATGTGGTGGATGGTGATGGAGAGTTTTTCCTAATATTAGTAGATATTTTGTTTACATTTTTCTTCCAGTTTTAAATTTGCTTTTAATTTTCTTCACAAACAGTAGAGAAAGAGATAACAGTTTGGTGTACTGGTTAAGGCAATGTTTAAGATATGATAGGTGTAACTTTTCCAGGAATCTCCATTACATAATCCATGTTTATTTATTGGTATAGTTTAAAGGATAATATTCAGAGCAGCTAACAGTATGACTGATACAACCTCCCCAAACATTTCATTAAATATAATGAAAAACAGAATGCTGTGTATGACTAAAACAGACTGGACCCATCAGTTAAATCATTCAGAATCACTTAAATGGGTTATAGAAATTTAATAAATGAATAAATCCTGAATCATCAAAGTGACAAAAGAGTTACTGTTTTGTAGCCATATAGTATAGCAAACTGTTTTTAAAAAGGAAGTCGTGTTCTCCCCATAATCTACTCTACTCAAAAGAGGTCAGTTAATAATGACCTCAATTTGAGAACTGCGGAGATTGTAATTTTCAAGAAACAAGCATTCTTGTAATCACCAAGAGATCAGTCTCCATCAAAGACCATGGACATTATTCAGCTCAATCTGATTTCCTTGCTGATACCAACAGTGAAGAAACTACTGATTAGGTGAGGAGTATAAGAATTATCCTGCCAAAACATCCACACTATCAATGGAGATAGCCATACCTGAGAAATGTCAAATATCGGATTTTTTTTAGTTTGAGGGCTAGATATTTTATTTTTTTAACTGTGTTTCTCAACATCAGCATGTTTAAGATGTGTAGGTTTCAACTCCCAAACTCCCCAGGCAGTTGAAATTCACAAATCAAAATTGGGGAGGTTGAGAAACTCTGACTTTTACATCAGCTGTTATGCATTTCTTGCCTGAAAATATCAAATTTTTGTCAGTAAAAATTTGAAGGGTTTTGGAAGGCAAACAAAGAGAAACATTGCAGATCGTTGGTAATTATAAGCCTGCACATAATTTACCTTTCTCTATACAATGGTTGCATTCCCTTAACAGCACCAGATGTTTTAGAGCACAATATGGTTTTGAGTGACGCATGAACTATGTATTGTATAAACTTAGGAAATGAATGGATTTAAATATATTGCATGAATGCAGGAAATGATAAGCAACAACTCTTTGATATTTCAGCAGACCCAGGACTACATCAAGAACTTTCTGCATTCAAAGAATCTGCTCTATTACTAACCTCTGATCCTTCTATGCTGAGTGTGACAGAAATCACACTGTCTGAACAAGGAATTGTTGTCCTGCTTGAAAGGAGAAAAGCTTTAGTGGTAAACTAGTGAAGCAGCCACTTATGAGCTTCACCTTTCTGACCCCTTCTCCCAATTCAAGACTATGAGACATCTCAGTATTTATAGCTGACCCACAGATTCCAGTGCTTAGGAAAATATCATTAACAGGGCTTGGGAGCCTACAGGTGGATCCAACAAAGGAGGAACAGAGATACAGTATATAGCCTTCTACTAACCAGAAAATCAAAACAGAGTTCAGCAAAGTAGTCAGATTTTAGCAGGACACAAATTAACCCTATTCCAGCTGTGGAATGGAATATTTCATGACTTATTTCCCATGGATTTATTTCCCAAACTCGCAAATCTCACTGAGTGTGAAAGCTTTGTAAGTTGGACATGCTAGACTAGACTAGTCAAACATGTCAAGTTGTTTGAGATTCAGTGTATTGTAAGTAGCCAAGCATTACCTAGATCAGGCAATTGCATTAAGCTGTATGGTTGAGTGAACAGAAATAATACTATAAACATACTGATTATATTTTGCTAACCTTTATTTGGGATTTTCATTTCAATTAAGTTTTACTAACCTTGATTTAAGATTTAGCATGTTAGGAAAATCCAGATATAGTCTTATTTTTTTCTTTCTCATTTTTTCTTCCACAGTCAGTTTCACTCACTTACTAGAGTTGTTTTTATATCTTTGACCATATCTATTCAAATTCCTTTGACTTTTTAGTATAGTATCCATAATGTGATATAGATGAGGCCTAGGTTTTGCATAAAAAAGGGAACTAAACCATTTCAGTGCAGAACACAAAACTTTGGGCTGTTTCAGGGAAAAGTATGGCTAAAGTCTGCAGTGGATGTCTCTTATTTCTCAGGATTTATTTGTATCTTATTGCAGTTAAGAAGCTCAAGGGATATATATTCCTCTCAGATTAATCTATAAGCAGATAATCAGTTTGTAGTTGGATGATGTTGTATAAATTTGTTAATTCCTGTGAACTCTTGACAGGAAGATACATCCATAGTGCACACTTTTTCATTTAAATAAATAGATTTGTTCTAACAGTTAATGTTGAAAGGCAAAAAGATTATATATATATGTTGTTGTTACGATTTAAATTTGTTTGGTTTATACTTCTGATAAACATTATTAGCACATTTGCTAGATATTTTGAAGTAAAAATCATATTTTTTTTTTCCAAATTCCCTCTCTGTTACTCTCAGATCCAGATCTAAGCATGGGTGAAATTCAGTGTAGTTGCTCCATTCACAGCTGGTATAAAATGTGGCAGCCTGTTATATGTGTTTCTATCAGAACATGTTATATCTCTGCTTCACAAGCTGCATTCCTTACCAGTCTTTTTCTGGGTCCAATCAAGGTGCTGGTGTTGACTTTTAAGTCCTTCATGCCATGAGACCAGCTTAGTTGAGGGACTGCCTCTCCCTAATTTTCTCTGCCCATTCCACCAGATTCAGTAGAGAGGGCATGCGGTGCACACATTGTGGAATCTTCTCCCCCGGTGTAATGTTGACCTCGTCACACTTTCTGAAAGTCCCTTAAGACCTGATTATGCCAACAAGCCTGGGAATCCCAGGAGACTGGTGAATTTGTGAGGTGACTATATTATTATTAATATCCTTTGTCTGTTAATAATAATAATAATAATAATAATAATAATAATAATAATAATAATAATAATAATAATAATAATAATAATAATAATAATAATAAAGTTGGAAGGGACCTTGGAGGTCATCTAGTCCAACCCCCTGCTCAGGCAGGAAACCCTATACCATTTCGGACAAATGGCTGTCGAGTCTCTTCTTAGAAACTTCCAGTGTTGGAGCATTCACCGCCTCTGGAGGCAGGTTGTTCCACTGGTTAATTGTTCTAACTGTCAGGAAATTTCTCCTTAGTTCTAGGTTGCTTCTCTCCTTCATTAGTTTCCATCCGTTGCTTCTTGTCCTGCCTTCAGGCGCTTTGGAGAATAGTTTGACTCCCTTTTCTTTGTGGCAGCCCCTGAGATATTGAAACACTGCTATCATGTCCCCCATCGTCCTTCTCTTCATTAAACTAGTATAGTATATAATTCTTTATTATTGCATTTCTATTCAAAAATAAGTTTCAACAAGTTTAGTAAAACTGAACTCAATTCAATCACAATATCCCATTCTAGGAGTGGAATACTTGGACATTGGAAATCAAAGTGTCTTTGTAAACTCTGCTTTTGTTTGCCTGTGTCAGAAGTCCATTTCTACCCTGCCTTCATAGAAGATAGCAAATAATTCCAGCCATTCTAGCTGAACTCACAGCCCTTAATCCCTCTCCCGTATTTTAAATTGCCAACCTGCTGTTTGATCTTTCTGCTAAATGAAAGGGGAGGTTTCATTTTCCAAACAGCGAGAGAGCTCCAGCCATCTAGGAAAATTAACTTTCCTGGTTCAAGTCCTCAGCCACTCATTAGTTGATCATATACAGGAGCTGACATTGCCATATTCACTTTTAGACTAAGCAGTTTGATATATTTTCTCCTATAATACATTCTGGAATACTGTTTTAAGGTAAAGCTGCCACAATATTGTGTTCCCCCCAGGCCCCTTTTCATTAATAGAAGCAGCTACACTGAGCCATAACCTTCTTCAGATAGTTTTGAGTCCTCCTCTGCCATACTAGAGGCCTTACCTTTGTTTAGAGACTTAGGACAGGTTAGGTAGCTAATAAAGGTCTATCCATCAACATGGGGATTCATTTTAAATATTTGCCTTGCTCTAGATTCAACTGTTCCACTTCAGGATGCAGCTGTTATTTTTTATGCTCCAGTCTTAATGGACACATTATTGCAGAAAGCAAGACAGAATGCCGTATAGTAGTAAGTCTCTGGGAAATTTTAAATAGACCATGAAGGATTCTGATTCCATATAAACAATTCCCCCCTTATGTTCTGCCATATCTCAACTTATGAGCCAAGCTAATTTTTCCCAATCCAGATGTGTTGGAACTACAATTTCTAGAATTTTCAGATGTATGAATTATTTTTCTGGTTTCATATTTTAATTCTTATTGGAATTAACTCAGATACAGAGATGTATTCAGTTCCTTTCTCTTTCCATCATGTTTTCATCACTATAATTGAAGTCCTAGTCTGGATCAAAAGCAAAGCATATTTTCTATAAGAACAGCTGAGCCATTTAATCAAACTCGTTCATCTTCATTTTTACACTGGACATGGATTTAATTTGGATTTCTATTCCAGTTACACTTCTCTTTCTGGATAGGTTTCTGGATAGCTAAAGCATCTTATATTTCAAAGGCAACGTAGACCAACTCTCTGTTTTGGCCATGGCATGCTTTTCAAATGATCCTATCAATGCATTTGGAGTGCATACAGCCATCTTCTAGAAGGCTTGTTCATTTTGAGTCAATTATGCATGAGTCAAGATTATCCAAGATTAATGGTAATTGTAAGGGTATTTATTAGGTGTGTGGGAAGGAAAGAGCGGGTTTTACACTTTGTTAGAGGATTTGTTCTAAGGCATTTGGAAAATCGGTGAAAATTACTTTTCATATTAGTGAGATTTTGCAGCATAGTGTTCCTTTAGATCGTAGAATGTACTTACTAATTTAGCTTAAAGAGGTATGTCATGTCTCCCTTATATTAAGTATTTAAAAAAGAGTGGGGGGAATCCAAAGAAATCTTTTTAAATAATGAGGCATTTTATATTGAGTGTGCTAGCAACCCAAAATACAATGACATAAACTTTGAGTGCAGTTTTTTGAGGAAGATATGGAATAAATCAACTTGAACTACTAGGTAGCCACCAAGCAGGTTTTGCAACAATAAACAATATATATTAAGAGTCATAATCCTTTTCAGTGGTTTATGATACACATGTTGCAGTACTAAAGTGCAGCTTACCTGAGTCTTTTTCCTTCTTTAATTATTTTAAATATTTTATTAAATTTATAAATATAATAAAAAAGAGAAAAATCAAGTCATAAAGATATTACAAGCATGATATATTTGATTAAAAACCTGCTTAAGTTGTTGTCATAAATGTTGGAATAAAAGTATGTTAAAACCATGTAATTTGAATAATACTTCAAGCAATATACAATGGGTAGGTTTCAAACTGCCAAACTGCCAATCATACACCAATGGGAGAACTTGATCTAAATAAAATCAACAAAACAGAATCCCAAATCCAAACTAGACATGGAAATAGTGGATTCCCACATGATTAAGCATAAAAACTACATGAAGTTTGAATCCAGCCAACTTGAAGTTGACAAATGTTGACAAAAAAGTAGACAGGCACAAACCATTTAGTCTGATGACATCTGCTTCCCCCTTCTATGCTTCCCCATGTCACATTATTGTGGAAATGAGCACTCTGCTTCTGGAATGAGCATTCAACACTTGTGGTTGAGAATCCCCTGTAGGAGTTCTAAAAGAAATGTGTTAGCAGAGGATGCAGGGTTCCACTTACATAGTGAAGGATTCCTCCCTCTTCAGAATTGGCATTTGAGTTCAGTGTACTCCTCTGGGTTCTGAAAAATGCCTTGTCACCATTCACTAGCGTGTTCTGACAAGAGACCAGAGTGATATTGCTGTATATCATACAACCTTCATTTGAATACTGACCTCCTCAGTTGGGGCTTATGCATTGGTAATGACGTGCTACATGTGGTGTCAAATTACTCCATATCATTCCATGTCTGGGCATGGTAAGTGGTTAGGGACAGATGGGATAGATCAGAGGAGTATGACGTCCATGCTGTTAAAGATAACCATCCTTGTTTGCTATCTCCATAGTTTTAGGTGATCATAAATTGCTTGCAACTCTGATAAAAAAACTGCCTTATGTCCTACCTCCATATAATCAGATTCACTGAGTTGTGAGCTAAGAAAACCTTCATGGACTGTCACTTCATCAGATGCTTGAAATATTATCTTTTAAAAAGTCATGAACCCCTGCTATTCCTAATTTGAAATCATCAGACAGCAAGTTTATATTCCTTGAGACTCTATCATTCACTTATACTGTATGCTTCCTTCAGCAACTTAACTATAATAATAATAAAGTTGGAAGGGACCTTTGAGATCTTTTAGTCCAACCTCCTGCTCAGGCAGGAAATCCTATACCATTTCAGACAAATGGTTGTCCAGTCTCTTCTTAAAAACCTCCAGAGTTGGAGCATTCACAGCTTCTGGAGGCAGGTTGTTCCACTGATTAATTGTTCTGTCAGGATTTTCTCCTTAGGGCTAGGTTGCTTCTCTCTTTGATTAGTTTCCATCCATTGTTTCTTGTCCTGCCTTCAGGTGCTTTGAAGAATAGCTTGACCCCCTCTTCTTTGTGGCAATCCCTGAGATATTGGAACACTGCTATCATGTCCCCCCTAGTCCTTCTCTTCATTAAACTATACATACCCAATTCCAGCAGCCTTTCCTTATATGTTTTAGCCTCCAGTCCCCTAATCATCTTTGTTGTTCTTTTCTGTACTTTTTCTAGAGTCTCAACATCTTTTTTACATCGTGGTGACCAAAACTGGATACAGTATTCCAAGTGTGGCCTTACTAAGGCATTATAAAGTAGTATTAACCCTTCACGTCATCTTGATTCTATCTCTCTGTTAATGCAGCCCAGCACTGTGTTGGCTTTTTTGGCAGATGCAGCACACTGCTGGCTCACATTTAAGTGATTGTCCACTAGGACTCTGAGATCCCTCTCACAGTTACTACTATTGAGCAAGGTACCACCTATACTATACCTGTGCATTTGGTTTTTCTTGCCTAAATTCAATTCACCATTGAATTTCATTTTGTTATATAGTACCCAATGTTCAAGTCTGCCAAAATCCTTCTGTATCTTAAGCCTATCTTCTGGAGTGTTGACTATTCCTGCCAGCTCAGTGTCATCTGCAAATTTGATGAGTTCCCGATCTATCTCCTCATCCAAATCATTGATGGATGAGCCAAGAACAGAGCCCTGGGGCACCCCACTACTTCCCTCCATGTAGATGCAGTTCCATTGAGGACCACACGCTGAGTACAGCCGGTCAGCTAGCTACAAATCCATCTGGTGGTGATGCTGTCTAACCCACATTTTTCTATCTTATCAAGTAGTAGATTGTGGTCAACTTTATCAAATGCCTTACTGAAGTCCAAGTAAATTATATCCACAGCATTCCTCTGATCCACTAATTTTGTCACCTGGTCAAAGAATGCAATAAGATTTGTCTGGCATGATCTGTTTTTGACAAATCCATGTTGGCTTTTGGTAATGACTTTGTTTGCCTCTAGGTGTTCGCTGATTCATTGCTTGATTATCTTTTCCAGAATGCTTAGAATTGCGGCCTCAATGAAGTAACTTATTGTATATTGCCCCAAAACAATGGGCTTTCAAACTCTTCTAAGATCACAAAGTTTCTCCTCATACTAGTAAGAATCTACCTGCCTATACTAAGTGGATTCCTGTATCCTTTTTGCCCACCACTTGAGTTAAAAATTCATATCCAAAACGTTTTCTGTTGTGAATATAACTGCAGATGCAATATCCATGTTGTGTTTACATAAGCATAAATTTGCAGGAGTAACTGTCAATCATTGACCATAACCCATTTAGAGAGAAAAGGTATGAGAGAGATGAATTCAGTGGACATGATCGGTGACTGGCAAGCAAAATATTTTGGTAGGCAAAAAAGAAACAGGAACTCTTAAGAGAAAAATGTTAAAGAGCTGGCAGTTGGCTTCTACAATTATTTATATATGAACAAGCATTGCTCTGAATAACCACTATAAAGGATTCTTGATTTCCTGTTCAAAATAATGTGATATTAAAATGAAATCTACACAATCATTTTTATACTTTGCTTTAAAACCTACGGCAATTCAATCTATAAGTTGCTCAGTGATAAAATAACATACATTGCTTTTATAAGCCCAGTGTAAAAACAGTATAACCTGTTGCTCCAAAAATGTTTTGATAAAGACTGGAATAGGCATGATTAAAGAATAGGGTTTTTATTTTAATATATATTTCAGCCGATATCTCACTAAAACTAATAGAGCTTACATTGCAAAGACATGATAAAGTTTGACTATCATTCATTTAAACAGATGCCTATTTGCTGGGAAAAAAACACATCATCCTATGTTTCAAATTTCTTTATTAGAAAAATCAGTCACAATATCAAAATACCTTTTAAATTTCTTGGATGGATTCAGTATTTTAAGATTAAGTTACTCTGCTGACCCCTTTTTGTAAACAAGAATATCTTAGACATGCTAACTCTAGAGAATTTTTCATTACATGCAATAACAATTTATTTCCAGGTAGGTGTTGATATTTATTTCATATCTAATCCTTCATCACAGCATCACATTTTCCTGTTTTATTATTTGTATTTCATTTCTTATGTGATGAAATTTGCTTTGAGGGCCATGTAGATCTTCTTGGTCCAGTTATGTAAACATTATATGATTAAACAAAATAAATTTCTTATTCCGTTGCTTTCTTTTGATTTTCCATAGATAAAAATGTGAATACCAGTTTGTACAGATAGGCAGCTTCTCCCAACACGAAGTAACAGAAGCTCAGTAATAAATAATGAACAAGTTAATTAAATAAATAATGGCTTCTTGCTGATAAAGATGTATAGGAAAGAAAAGATATTCTGAAATCACAGACATGTCACAACTTTATTGTTTTCTTAGGAGTACCCATCACATTGAAATATCTGATATGCAAAACATAATCGTAATGCTGACAACAAAGCTAAATGAATGTGGCCGGAACTTGGGTAACTGATGAGTATATGAATCCAAGAGAAGGGGTAGTTTCAGTCATGAGTGTATCTCAGAAAGTTACATCAATGTCACCTAGATTTCATACACATTTGTGCTTTGGAGAATGGTGATGATGGAAAGACCAGAGATGGGCTTTGGGGGAAATTGTGCCACATTCTGAATTAATGTAATGCGGTGTGGGAGAAAGAACTATTCTGCTAGCTGACATGAATTGATGGGTGACAAAGTCCTGCTCAAAAACTAAAGAAAAATGATTGGCTTCTTCAGAGACTCAGGAATGAATGAGAATGGTGATTGGCAAGAGTCTTAGAAAAAGCTTTAGTTATTTCAAATACTAGAATCAATCCATCCTATATAAACATCATCATAAAAATACAGGCAATTCCCCAGGACTATGAAATAAAGGGAACAGATGTTAGGAAGTACTTTTCTCTCATGCTGCCATGTTATAGAATAGGCCAGTGGTGGCGAACCTATGGCACAGGTGCCAGAGTCGGCACTCAGAGCCCTCTCTGTGGGCACGCGCGCATCGCCCCAGTCCTAGGCTTTCAGCTGGGTTTTATAAAACCTTTTCACTTTAGGCCTCCGCCGCCATGTGCAAAAAAAGAGAAAAGGTTCAATCAATTTCAGCTTCTCGCGGGAAAAAAAAGATCTTGCAAAGTTGGAATTGATTGATTGAACTTTTTAGTCCCATCCAGTCTGCCGCTACGGCAGCCACGCCCACCCAATTGGCCAAGCCCACCCAATTGGCCACACCCAGCCAATGGGCCACACCCAACCGGCACTCGACGTATAAGTGGGTTTTCAGTTGCAGTTTGGGCACTCAGTCTCTAAAAGGTTCGCCATCACTGGAATAGGCTATCTCTGAAATAAGACTTGCCCATTGAAAGCAAGTTAATATATCCCAGAGGTTTTTTAAAATTAGAATTAGTATGAGTTGTTATTATAATATCCTGACTTTATTTTGTACATTTCAAGGTGCTGTACATAATGCTCCTGCCTACTGTTTTCCTTATCATCTCCACAAACTTTGGACTAAAGAGAGGACTAGAGACATCCAGCTGGGTTTTGTCCCTAAAGAAGGACTACAACTCACAGGCTCCTAGTTTCTAGTCCAGGACCTTATCCATTATAGCAAACCAGGTTTACTGTTAAATAATACTTTCATAATGTATGTTGTTTTGTTTTGAGGGTTTTATTATTCTATTTTTGAATGTTTTAGTGCATTTATGTTTGTAATGGATGTTTTATCTTTGCATGCTGCTGAGAGTCATGATTATTATAGTATAAAAATATATACTTGTTTTAAGCTTGTCTATTCATGCATACACATGAAAAAAGATTGACTAAAAGGGATCGAAATAATTATTTATGATTTAAAGATTCATGAAATAATTGATAGAATAATGGACATGAAAGAAAAAGATGCCAAAAAAACTTGTAATGAAAATACAATACTTGCAAGAAGAGAAATGAGTTCTGTAAAATATTATAGATTATTTCCTTAACAAAATGAATGAAAATTGAACATATAGCAAGAGAATGTAAAAACTGCTTGGAATTGAATGAAAAGAATAATGTTTCAGAGTAACATAGAAATATAGGAGCTATGAAAAGGAATCCCTGGTGAAATGATGAAGTGAAAGAGGCTATGACTGAGAAATAAGACACACAAGAAAATGGTATTAAGTAATAGGAAAAACGAGTTGGAAAGACTGTAATCAAGGAGAGCAAGGAACATCTAGGAAAAATGAAAAGAAAATCAGAGCCATTCTGATGGCTGATTTAGAATGAAATTGAAGTGAGGGAATCCTGAAACAAGAATTTTAGAGAAGTATATGGGAATGACAACAGTATGTTGAAAGACAGGATTTTTTTTAAAAAAAAAAACCCTCAACACTCAAGAAAAATTGAGCTAATAAATGCTATGACAACATGATGAAACTGGAGAAATATTAAAATATGGATGTAGCTTCCATTCTAAATTTTTGTAATTTGCCTAATGTATGAGTGAAAATACACCTGGGGAAGAAGGACATCATTGCTTTCCAATTTAGGGAAAAGGTAGCAAGTGAATGAACAGCATAAAAATATGAGCTGGTTTGGTCATAAGAATGAATTGCAAAACAAATATATGAAGGAAGAGTGAATGGGTCCAGTGGAAAGTCATGGTTTGGTAGAGTTGATGAAAACTTCAAAAGTGAGAGATGAGAATTATGCAGAACAAAGGACAATGCATGATGTATGGATGTATGATGTTTTGCAATGATTTGCAAGGGTAGAAAGACAGAAGAGTACTGAATGGTGCAGATGGACGCTAAATTAGCAATAATGACTTTCCTTTTTCTTACCTGATTGGTTAATTTCTTTGGCTTATTATTTCTTATTCCTCTTCTGCACAAAGCCAGGTCATTATGGCAGCTTTTCAAGTCATATGAATAGTATCACTAAGTAGTACAATGTAAGAACATGTTTTTTTTAAAAAAAAAATAAAAATCCAGTTCTACGTTTAATATAGAACACATGCTGTATTTTACATGGTACAACTTACATTGAGTTAGCAGCTCCTTTTGCAAATCAGTGGAGTTTTATTTTAATTTGTTTAATTAATAAATTATTTGGAAGGATGTTTATTTAGATATATTTATCTTAAAAAGGATCACTATTGGACTTGAAGATAATAAATCCCATTGAATGCAACATAGTTAATATAAGTTTCATGATAATCCAAAATATGTTTATTATATTAAAAAAGGGAAAGGTTTTAGTGGTTATGATTATAAAAACAATCTCAGGGGAAATATAGTTAGATAGTTTGGGCTTTTTCTCTAGAAACTAGATGAATATAGTTATTACTTTGTGAGTCTATTCTTCAATTGTCCTTTTCCACACAAAATTTAATTTGGAGAATTATTCCATAAATCAAGTATGTACTTGTTCAATTTCCCTAGAGAACTATGTATATTTACTGTCACAGTTGTAACTATCCTTCCTCCAAGGCACTCAGGTCTGAGTTATGGCATTATCCAATTTATTCACACAACAGGATTGATAAAAGGAAACATTTCTTTGTACAACAGGTAGTTAAAACTATGAAATGTGTTGCCCTCAACTACAGTAATGGTCACAAATTTTTATGTTTTTAAGGGTGCTGAAAAGGCTAAGCAGCTAAATGTTACCTTCCAAATCCCAGATAGACACTTCAAAATACCAACTGCTAGGAAACAATAGCCAGGGAAGGTTATTTCCTAAAGCTATCCAGTTGATCGTTCTGTGAGACAGAAGAGGGGACTAAATGGGCACTTGGCGCCATCCTGGCCTGATCCAGCCAGGATCTTCTAACGTTCTTAACAATCGCTGATTTGAGCTGTGAGGCAAAAAGCTGCACAAGGCTGTTTAATCATGTCAAGGAACAGCAAGAATCTGAACTCATCAATAACTGTCTCCCTGGTATTGTATTGTGATATGGGGAAATTCAAGGTATTTTTTACAAGTCTTCATAATAATGAAGCTTAGTTTGCTGCATAAGTCGTGTTTAGTTCACAAAGCAAACCCTCCCTGAAAACATCTATCAAATTGTCAAAGTTTGAAGCTATGTTTCATGACAGCTCTCTTCAATAATTCATCTTTGGTTCCATTGCATCACTTTGACTTATTGCCATGTAAAGTTACTAGGATTGGAATCCTAGACATTTTTTAAAAGGGTGAAAAAAATTAGGCCCACAGAAAAATATATCAGAAAAGCCCCCCAGAGATGACAGATTCTCATCTAAGCTGTAAATTTCTAATGTGGAAACTTTACTGGCCTTGAATGTTTTAATACAGAGTTACTTGACTTTAACAAAATTAGATTATTTCCTGACAGTAGCACCATAAAGCTACTCATTAAATGCAGTAATGAGTTGACTGCCATGTTCTTCATTCTTCACATCCATGAAATGATTTAGAATAAGGAGGGTATTAAGGAGGGTATTTTACATATGATTAATAGGGAAAAATATAAATACTTTTCAAGAGAATCAGATCAGAAATAGAAATATCATTCCTTTATCTTATTATGTATCTGTTCAAACTTTGTTTTTCTGACCTTGTGGATGAAGGTGCAAGGTTTGTAAATGGAAATGATGACAAAAAAGAGCATGCATGGTACTAGCAAGGGTATATTTTCAAATCTCCAGTTTGTGGACATTATGGGCTTCAAAATATGTCAATTTTCTGCAGGCAGATTTTAAACTTGGCTTAGGATTTGCCTTCAATAGCAGCTTTTGGGAAGGAAGACAATGATTTTTCTCAAAAACATTTGTACTATTGCTATAAATCAGGAGTGTCCAATTTTGGCAACTTTAAGACTTGACAGGCTGGGGAATTCTGGGAATTGAAGTCCACAGGGTTTAAAGTTGAGAAGTTTGGACACCCCTGCTATAAATTGCAACTCATAAACAAAAATCTGCAATCTAGGGAACTTCACTGGGTGTACTCTGAAGATTGTCCTTTATTACTACTATTACTATTACAACTACTATTACTGTTCAATTTGTATTCCACCATTCTGATTAGCTTTTTCCTCACAGAAAAGCAGCTTGTCCTCCCACACTAAATCAAGATACCCAACTTTCCAGAATAGTTTTCATGTAAGTTTCAAAATAAAGAATCACAATTCTCCCCGTAATTCTTAGTGTACAATACCAGTCACTTTGTTCCTGATATTGAAACCAAGACCCGTATGTATTATGTTGGATCCAGACTAAATTGTACTTAGGAAAAAATGCAATGAAATAAATTGCACAAAATAGTGATAGCTAACAAATTTCAGTCATTTTCATGGGTTTCTTCTACATAAACATGGATCTGACCAGTATTTTTTTTTTAAAAAAAAATAAACATGTATTTGGGTGAATATGTTTGTTTGTATCTATGAAGGGAGCAATTTAAGGCTTCCGAGAATATATTTGCCCCTCCATCCTGGGACTATTTGTTTTGTAGCTCTGGATCCACCTCTGACTACAGTTATTAAAAATTGGTGGCATCGTTTTCTGCCATTTTGACATGAGACATATCTCCAGAATGCCCTAAAATAGACTTATCGTGGTTTGTAAAATAACAGCAACTCTTCTTTTCTCATCAAAACTTTGAAGGGGGAGGAAAGAATATCTTGGCTCTGCCCCTTTGCATCCCAATATCCTGGCCCTTAACAATCCACATGCTGTCACATGTGATCCTTGTAATTAAAAGTTGGACACTTCTTATTGATATGTCATTTAAAATGCATTTCAAAATCAAGAGTATTTTAAAAACACAGACACACTATACTATACTATCTAGACAGGGGTATCAAACTGCCGGCCCGTGGGCTGGTTGCATCATGCGGAGGCCGCACCCACCCCAGCTCTGGCAATGCAAAAAGTCGTGATACATCATGACACGTCACGTGATGCGGAGAGTTTGACACCCATGATCTAGGACTTCTCAGGATTTGGAGAAATGAGTTGGAAACGTTCACAACCGCTGTGACTATGAAAATGAAGATGTTTTCTCCCTTATGAATCTCAGGTCTTCTGAGATGAAGAGCAAGTGACCATCCCTCAAACAGAGTAGGGAGATACTCCTCTTAAGTCATGGAGTATTGTACCAGCTTCATAATTCCTCAGACACCAAGATGAAAAACGATGAGGAAGAACTTACTACTTTCTTCAATATTTTAAGTTCTGCTATGAAATGCAATATGTGCTATTTGTTAATTTAAAAATTCTGCAGAAAGACTCCTGCTACATCTAGCAGACCGGAACTTGAGCTCATGGTAACACTGGACAAAGCTGTGGTAGATGAATGTAATAGGCAGGGCTAACAAAACAATTCCACTGACTACACAAATCCCTCCAAGAATCCTTCCAGGTACTGTGATAGGACAAACATCCCCATAACCAACTGTGGTCATGGAGATGATAACCCACCAACAAGCAGCAGGAATGCTCGCATAGCCTTCATTGGGTTTTCCTATTTTCAGTCCGTGTTCAAGAAGTTGGGCAAGAGCACTGAAAATTGCCATCGCAACACAAACGAAGACGAGCAGCATCACCATCTCCCTGTAGCATCGCTTCAAAGTCAGGCCAAGTGTCTGAAGGCCGATGAAGTGGCGGGCCAATTTAATTACCCAAAAAATCCGCATCATTCTCAGAACCCGTAAGGTGACTCCAGCCCTCTGAAGCTGAGAATTCTCCCCTGTAAAAATTGTCATCAGCACAGAAATATAATACGGAGTGATAGCCAGCAAGTCAATGATGTTCAGTGGTCTCTTAACAAACTCACACTTGTCTTTGGAGACAATGAACCTCACAATGCACTCTGCCGTGAACCAGCCGATGCAAATTGCTTCAATTATCCTGCCAAAAAAAAAACATAAGCAAAACTATTAAATTTATTTGAAACTCTTTATTGGGAATATTTTTCAATGCTTAGAGTCTTTTTTAATGGACACTTTTACACTGACATGGACTCAGACTTTTAGTAGAGAAATATGCCAAATTCAAAGTCAAATTGGACTTTATACAGTTATACTTTATTATACTTTATTGTTTTTCTTTCCAAAAATCTATTGTGTTAAAAGTCTTCCATGTGGATCTCTCATCTGGTTTTGTTTTCTTAAAGCTTTTTTAAAGATATTTTGATTTCTGGGGGAAGGAATTATCATTATCATTAAAATCTGAGAACTTAATATGTTGGTCAGGTTAAATGTTTCATTTACTTCTTTGATTTTATGTATATATGTGAAACAATTAATTTAATGTTCCCATATTTGGTTCAAACTGCAGTTTAATTTCTCTGTGAATTTCTTTTCAAAATACTAGTGCTGGGCCATTTAAAATGCTTTTCTGGATGAATGATTACTATTCAGCAGTAAAATAGCTCAAGCAGTCCTCCAAAGCATTTGAAATCACCGAAAATAGAATGGAACAGCTCTCTGTGGTTACCACAACCTTGAAAGAGCAGCAGATAGTTTTTGTGAACTGTTAGAATTGTTCAAACAGAAGCACTAAAACACTGAGGATTCTTCTGATTTAAGCCGAGTATCATGTTCAGACATGCCTCTTAATGCTTTTTGAACAGAATATAGACTTAATCATTGCAGCAATGCCAGTCATCAAAATAAAAGCCAAAGGAGATCCAAAGATTAAGTAACCTCCATATATGTGCTGAACTTCAGTTGGCCATTCTTTGAACTATTATAGTATGGTAGGGTTGCAATGTTCCAGATGTCCAGGAAAGAGCAAAGAAAAGTGGAGTATTCTGCACTCTTTGGTTGCCATCCGGTGGGCATCCAGATATTTGCAGACCAGATGTGATACTTCTGCTTAGGGAGATTAAACTCCAACTCATCTAAAAGACCTGGTTTGTTGGGAAAGGAAGCTCTACAATGATTGCCCAACTTCTTCCCACCTCTAAAATCATGCTAAACTATACCCTTGCTGTGTCTTCAAAACAGCAAAGTTTAAAACAAAGTAAAGATTCCAGTCTAGCAGTGCTATTATTCCAGAAGTTGTATTGCATGAGGAAGAGAAGACTTGCACTGTAATTCTGAAAATATTGATGGAGACGATATGACTGTGGGACAATTTGGACTCCATGTATATAAAAAGGGCCCAAAGAACACTGTATAACACCATCAGAGGTAGTAAGTTGCAACAAACAGTTCTATCCTACTGTTTTCCTGAATTAATTACAAAATGTCAAAAATAACATTTTAAAATTTACTTGGTTTTCATTTCTGCATTTTGTTCACTTCTATCAGCCGGATATTGAAAAGAGACCCCCCCCCCCTCTTTGCCTATTGCTACCCTTGTGTTGCAGCTAGAAGAGTCTGAAAATTCAGAACCAGTCTCTGGAAGTCAAAACAAGATGCCAAAGTAAGCAAAATACTATAGCAAGACAAGCATAACTTGTAACCTGTAGAAATGACCAAAGGTGGAATCCCACGTCAGCATTCATGCTTCCACAATGGAGATACACCAAAACAGTTAATCATAGAGACTTCCCATAGCTGTACTTTTGGCTCAGGCTGTTTTATATCCATCTCCAATGTTTATGATGTTTCAATACCTGCATACAATTTTCACCAAGAAAGGAAAGCTTTCCTCCAAAATACTTACCTGTGAATTGAATGAAAAGAAAAGAAACTGCTGTTGAGAACAAAATAAAAAATAAGAAATGGGGAGATGGTGCAAATGACTGGACATATCACTGCTGAAAAGCATGGATGCCTTTGAAGATTTGTTTAAAGATGCTTTTCTGATCAATTTTAATCCCTTTTCTAAAGTCTAAACAGGATTTCTCTTTTTTTTCCTTTGTGATGCTACTCCTTCCCCTCACTTCAACTCCATCTGTTTCCTTCTTCTTTGTTGTTTCTCTGGAAGTAGAAAGGTATGTTTGTGTGCTTCTGTGTATGAATGATTTGTGTGTGCCAAAACCTAATGGTTGTATATGCATTTTATAAACTCAGTACCTTATTTTATCAGTAATTAATAATCAGTAATTATTAATTAATATTAATATTTTAATCAATTAATATTTTTGTTTGTCCTATCTTTGTTATTTTTTCAAGTAAGATTTCTAATAGTTATACAAGGAGAACAAAAGACTCTAAAAATATTTAAAGGTAAAAACCAACAAGACAAATACTGGTTAAAACCTACAAAATTATTTAAAGAAATCTACAAAATTAAAAACCTAGCTTTCGTTGGCAAACTGCCAACTTTCTCAGGGCTGTAGTTCATACAGGGCGGGAGAAGTTCCTTTATAGCTGGCCATTACTCTGCATCCGGCACCAAGCCCTAGTCATCAGGCGTGGCCGGTCAACGAGAGTTTTGCTTTCCTTGCCATTGGTGGTTAAGCTCCTGCTACTACTCTCGGCCTCGGAGTCAGTCCTCCTCTCATGAACACACTCCTCCGCCGGAGNCTCCGGCGGAGGAGTGTGTTCATGAGAGGAGGACTGACTCCGAGGCCGAGAGTAGTAGCAGGAGCTTAACCACCAATGGCAAGGAAAGCAAAACTCTCGTTGACCGGCCACGCCTGATGACTAGGGCTTGGTGCCGGATGCAGAGTAATGGCCAGCTATAAAGGAACTTCTCCCGCCCTGTATGAACTACAGCCCTGAGGAAGTTGGCAGTTTGCCAACGAAAGCTAGTTTTTTAATTTTGTAGATTTCTTTAAATAATTTTGTAGGTTTTAACCAGTATTTGTCTTGTTGGTTTTTACCTTTAAATATTTTTAGAGTCTCTTCTTCTCCTGGTGTTCTTTACTTCTTGTTGTGTTATGGATCCTCCCAGGAGTCATATGTATGTTTTTTGTGTTATTTTTAATATATATATATTAAATATATATATGACACCTACACACATTTATCAAGGAAGGGGAAATTTCCAGTATTGATAAATATGGTGCAATCTTTTTGAATTTAAATGAGTGGCTTTTTATTTAATTTATAGTTAGAGTGTTTTAATTTTGTTTTTCAATCATTTAGAATTATTGCCATTGCATATTAGAGAGACAGCAGTACTGAGTGTCAGCCAATCATTTTTATATACTATTTAAACTTAATGGCATGATTTACCTCTAGTTTGCTGCCTATCAAGAGAATGTATGTATTCACCTAAGACTAGAGACATATTCAAATAACAACTAGATTATGTATTTTAAAAAATGGGAGAATTAGTTCTGCTCATCTAACATAACATGAATGCTGTAATTCATAATAGAGCTTAAACTATTCAATTATGCATATTTTCTATTTCATCAGGGTAGCCTTCTCTGTTTTGTTTCACTCTTCTCTCTTCATTCTGCTTTCTAAAATATGTTTCCTGATGAAGAGTAGCAGGACTTGGGAAAATCCTAATAGATGCAACAATAGTGACATTTTATTTCAGAGTGGTACACGTTAACTTTGTTCTGATTATTTTTAGTTTAAACAATGAATTCTGCAATCTAGGTTTACCCTGGTCTCTGGTTTCCAATTTAGTTGCATATACAATTCTGTTAAGGAACAAAAAAAAGTAAATAAATATAGAGCAATATGTTATACAATAGCTATATGTCTATTCAATAGCAATGCAAACAATTCCAGTATACTTGCCCCACATTGTAATGCTGAACTACAGTCCTTTTTTAAAAAAAAAAACCACAAAATTAGTTCCAATGGAGAACGTAATAATATTTTCTAACCTGGTGCTCTGCCGAGATTTGAGGGATACTATTTATTTGACATATTTATAAGGGCACCTGACTCCAAATGAGCCTGGGCGGATGAAAAACAATTAGTCAAAAAATAACAATGGCTTACCTGGAAGGAATGACCCACAAGTGAACTCTCACATAGGCCTACCGCCTCCTCCATTCAGCCTAATCCAAGGCCTGGAGGAAAAACCAGGTCTTCAGAGTTTACCGGAAGGAGAGCAAGCACTCTGAATCACCCAGAATTTCCCATGTGTTTAGGAATTAAACTCATTCAGAAATGTAGTTCAGCATTACTTGCAGGGGCACAGAGAGAGCTGACATGAAAAAAATAAAGCTAAATATTCCAATAGATATGGCCATTTTATTTCTTTTGTATTCAACTTTCTTAATTTAGAATATTTATTACACTTCTAAGAAAATTATTTTAACAATTGTATGATGATTCTAAACTTAGGTCTCTTACAACTCCCCGAGTCCTAGGAGATTACTCTAAATCAATCCTTTCATTTAATTTGTTTACTTTTTGCTCTTACTGATAAGACTTAAACAAAATAGTCTTCTAGTTTAAACCACTTCAGAATTTTTTTTTAAAAAAATCAGTAATAAGGCTAGTTTGTTGTATTCAAAGTAATTATATTCTGAGCTGTCAAAGCAGCTTTCAGTTGCAAATTGCACATTTTCCTTTACGAAGTTTTATAAAATTCTTCTGCAAATTTATTTTAGAGCTAAAAATAGAAAAATCAAAGGCATGGCCTCATCATCCACTAAATATCTGAATAAAATGGAATATACAAGACAAGAAACACGAAGGGGGGAAAACAAAAGACAAGACAGCCTGTGATTAAAGTTGACAACATCAGTTTGTGGATGAGGATGTGCTTTTATTCTTGCATCGAAGTACCTTTAGAAACCAACCACATATTCCCACTCCTACCTTTACACAATCCCAATAAAATCAGTAATTAACCTTTTTTGAATTGTTTAAAAGTAAATGTGAATTTGGGGTAGAATAACATTTATTATTTGTTCAGCAGGAAGATTTACTAGCACTTACCTCCAAGTATACTTAGGATTCAGTGGCTCATGAAATCTAGCACAACGCTATTTGTATTTAGTTTGCTTGGTTTACATTTGCTATTCTTCATCATTCTTGCCTATGCCATCAGACTCCTTCAGAGTTGTTCTTCCTGTACCCACCCTTGCATAAATCTATCCTATGATAGGTCAAACTGGCAGGGAGAAAGTAGATCTGCTTAATTCCTTCTTTGCATCTGTCTTTATGCAAAAAGAAAAAAATAGCCCAACCTATCAAAAGCAGCACTGTGGGAGGCAGAACAGGAATGCAGGTCAAAAATAGGCAAAATTGATAAGAGAACACCTATCTCCTTTGGATGAGTTCCGCTCTCTGGGACTATATAATTTACATCCCAGAGTACTGAAGTAGCTCACAGATGTGATCATGGAACCACTGAATGAAATCTTTTAGAACTCCTGGAGCACAAGGGAACTGCCAAAGATCTGGAAAAGAGCTAATGTGGTTCCAATATTTAAAAAATGAGAAAAAAACAAAAAACTCTGGATGCAGGAAACTACAGATCACTCAGCTTGATATCAATACCTACAAAACTCCTGAAAAAAATAATCAAGCAGCAGATTTGTGAATATCTAGAAATGAACAAGATAATTACTGGAAGCCAGCATGGGTTTGTTAAAAACAGATGATGCCAGATCAACCTTATTGCTTTCTATGATAAAGTAATTAGTGGATCAGAGAAATGCTGTGGATATAGTGCACTTGGACTTCAGTGAGGCATTTGACAAAGTGGATCAGTCCACGTACATCTATGTGGTGGGATGCATGCAGTGGGGTACCTCAAGGTCTTGGGCCTGGTGCTCTCCAAAATCCCCATAAATGATCTAGATGAGAGGATAGAAGGGAAAACTCATCAAATTTGCAGAAAACACCAACCTAGGGGGGAAAGTTAACACTTCGGAAGATAAGCTCCAGATTCAGGATCTTGACAGACTTGAGCATTGAGCCCTATCCAATAAGATCAGTTCAGTGGTGAGAAAAGTAAGATCCTGCCCTTAGGTAGGAAAAGCCACTTACATAGGTACAGAATAGGAGGTACCTGGCTCAAAAGTAGTAATTGTGAGAGGGATCTAAGTGTCCTGGTGTATCACTGCTTAAGATGAATCAGTAGTGTGCTGAAGCTGCCAAAATACCCCAAAGTAACTAGGCTGCATCAACAGAAGGATAGCATCAAAATCATAGGAAGTGATAGTACTGTTTTATACTGTACTGGTGAGGCCACACTTGGAATATTGCATCCAGTTCTGGTCACCACAATTCAAAAAAGGTATGTTTAGCTTAACAAAGATAATAATAAAGATAAGGGTCAGGGGAGACATGATAGCAGTCTTCCAATATCTGAACGGCTGTCATGGGGAAGAAGGTGTTTAATTTATTCTCCGTAGCAACTGAGGCAGAACAAGAAGCAATGAATGGAAGCTCATGGAGAATCAACTGGAAACAAGAAGGAATTTCCTGAGAGTGAGAATGATTAAGCAATGGAACAGCTTGCCTCCCAGAGTTGTGGATGTTCCATCACTGGAGGTTTTCAAGAAAAGATTGGACAGCAATTTGTCCAGAATGGTCTAAGAACGCCTGCCTTAAGCAAAGGATTAGACTAGAAGACCTCTAAGGTCCCTTCCAGCTCTGTGATTCTATAATTCTGTAAAACCATTGGTCCAGTTTGATTAACACTGGTCACTCTGATTAAAATCCTTTTCAAAAATATTAGCAATTTTTCAAGTTCTGTTATATGAAATCCTTATAATGCCTATGGATTTTCACATAATGTATTATATACTTCAATCCAATATGATGCAGGTATGTGCTAAAAGGGAACTTATGTAACATTTATTACCCTTCCAATGTTTAAGAGGCAGCAACTTTTTTAGCATGAGAAAGAGGGAGGGAAAGAAAACGGCTCTTAGTTCTCAGTATCACTGAATATGCTAACCCCAAATAGCTCAGCTCATATTTTAGATCTGCCTCCAAAATAATTCAGTGTATAATCTAGACAATGACATTAGAAAAGGATGAAAAAGGGTGACTTCCCCATAAGGGGCCCCTAAGTAGTCTTGCCAGGAAACAATTGAGCACCAGATCAAATTATCAAGTAGTTCCTCCTTTTACTCTAGCCCCAGTTCAAGAGGCTTTGTGCAACTAAGTTTGATGCACCGGAGGTCTTATTTGTTCTCCCTTTTTGCAAAAATCAATTAACCTTTCTCGTTGCTTTCTTTAGCTTTTATCCAGTTTACCTCCCTAAGCTTCAAAGCCAGATGGTAATACTATATTTGGAAACTGACAACCTTCTGCTTATCAATTCTAACCTGAAGACATACCATTCAGTACAGACAAAGCAAGGTCTTAAGCCACAGGTGTGTCTACTTCACTGAAAATAAGTCCCATTAAATTGTGAAGTTTTCCCCAGGGAAAATGCATATACATTTGCAGTGTTTAGCATGTGCTAAAAACAGTATGTATGTTCTTAGCTTTTCTTCCTAAAGCAGCTGTGTTAGACAACAATTTCCAGTCTCTCATAGCCTCTCTATGGTAACAATACTGCCAAGACCAATGGGAAAGTAATCCAATTCTACTGGATGCTCTAAATTGAGATCTAGTGATACAACTGAAATTTTAAAAGGATTTGTGGATTCTTGAATGTGGTGGAAATATGGTCTTAATTTTCTGTTTCAAAGGAAATTTAAAATGAAGTTTAAGTGCTTACATGCTAAGACTTTGCCAACTTTCTTTTAGCTTATGATGAAGTTTTAGTTTTCATTCAAGTATGAGTATTCTGATACAGTACCAACATTCTTTAGAATATCAATTAGCAAAATGATAGTTTTTGATTGATATGATTAACTGCCTAGCTAATGATAGCTAACATTTGCAGAACCAGATGCTGAGGTTTAATTCTGTTTAAGAGTCCAGTCATTTTATGCTCAGCGAACCACAAACAGACTCACAACTTTTGCATACGATGTTAAGGGCTCAGTCTTGTTTCTGAGGCTAATAGGTTACTAATAGTCATCTCTAAATCTCCAAAAGCATCCATAGACAGATTTACTGTCATTACAAGATTAGTGTGCATGTGTTCTATGTGGCTTCATAGCAGTGGTGGGATTCAGCCGGTTCGCACCACTTCAGCAGAACCGGTAGCTAATTTTTTGTTGCCCAGGCCCAGAATGGACTTCCGGAAGCAGCATCCACACAGAGAACCGGTTGTTCACATATTTGAATCCCACCACTGCTTCATAGTGTCAGGTGGTATTGCATATTACCTATTGCCTATTAAAGCAATAAAAAAGCTTGCCAGGATTAGATTTTCCATAGCATACAATTCAATAGGTTATGCTTAGAATTCATTTACTGTGAAGTTCTTAGGCCAGAAATATTCAAGATCCTTTATGAGGTTCTCTGCCATTTAGGTTAGGGTGGAAAATACAAGTGGAGCTTACATTTTCAAAAGCTAAAGAAATTCAAGCTCAGTTCTTCCATTTCTCTTTCACAGAATGAAGGGAAAACCTGCTGTGTATTATTTTCCACATGTTTACCCCCATGAAAACTACCATCCTGTTTTCCAACAATATGGTTACATTATATATACGTTATATGTAATTGTTTTAATGTGTTATACTAGACTAGCAAAAAATTTCTCCTCCTAATTCATCCTCATCAAGGTGACGCTAGCATTCTTTAAAAAATAGCAGCTTTGAACATGCCATCATCCTAGAACATTCAAAGAAAAAGTAATGCATATTAAGCAACCATAAATACGTAGTTTCTCATACCAAGACGATCCAAATTACAGGCTAAATGATTATTGCAGGATCCAATCTGGGTTGGTCACTGGGACCAGAAGTTTTGTCTTTGACCCAGATTGGATTCTGCAATATTATCCTGGGACACGTATATTCGCCTTCATTCGTAAGTGATTGTTCTGTACTCCTGGTCCTATACTTTGCTGCTTTGTCCCTTTCTTCCCTTTTTCTTCTTTTCTTATTAATCTCATGGCTGATTTAAGTTTTTCCTGTAGTTTCAGTGGGAACAAAGGGAATGAAATATGTTTGAGTGTTGCCCTGGGGACTGCACATTGCTTTTAGGGCAGAGCTAAGACAGGTGCCCTGCTTGTCTGCTTCATTGTTTTAAGGCTCATCCTCGCTTGCTCTCTATGTCACAGGAATCTATGGACACACAATGCTTGCAGCTGTCCCTTAGTTGGAAAGACATCAAGTGGCTGTGGATTGCAAACAGCCAGGTAAATCTTGCCTCTGAAAAAAGCAGCCACCATTAAAAGAGAATAAAAACAGAGCTTTTCTCTGACTGGCCATGGCCATGGCCATTCCATGCAGTGATGTTTTGGTGGTTACTTGAATGACTTGGTTTTTGTCAGGAGGCTATTGCTATCTCCTTCCTCTAATAAGAAAGAAATTAAATACAAAGCATAAATTTATTATTGATTTCTATGGGAATCAGGTGCTTAACTTAGCAAACATGAGAAAAGCTATTTTGCATATGATGATGATGAGATGTGGCCTAGGAATATTAACACCAATTGTTTTAAATATGCAACACCAACAATTCGGTTCTTTTATATTCCCTGTTGAAATACTGTGGGTTGCAAATGCATTACATTTTCTTCCTTAATTGTGATAATTTATTTATTGTTGAGAGCAAAAAGGGACAACTACTCATGGAAAGCAAACCTGATATTTTTAGAGACCACAAAGTAATCTTATACGTTAATCTACAATACATTGTTTGGCAGTAATTTCTACTTCACTTAGTGGATTTTTTTTTTTCTAATCCAAACATGCAGAATTAGGATATAAGGCTAAGAGTTCTCAGCTAAAAGACAACTAATCTGCACTTCCACAATCTGTTCTGGAAGGCAACATTACAAATAGAATACTTGACATACGATATCATCATACAAACATTTTTTTCCTCACTATCTTTAATTCTCAAAAATATACATGCCAATCTGGATTATTGGATCTGGAATAGTCCTACTTAAAGTGAATAAAACTGCATCAACTGCAAATGACTGGCACTCTTGACATTTCTAAATAAGCTCAAATCTTTTGAAGACATTTGCTTGCATATTAAGATTGCTAACAACTAAAACAACTAAATTGTGACGCTCTGTTTATGTATTCTATTCACTTCTACTTGCCCTCTTAAAAAAATAACACCCAAACAAACTACATTTGTGTTCCAGTGTTACCAAGCTGAAACTTATACTTTTCTAAGAATCTAGTAAAATGCAAAAAACAAACAAAAAACAAAACAAAATAGAAAGCCACTGCTTGAAACTTCACAAATTATTAAATTTTAGAGGATTGGGAAGATAATATTAGGAAAAAGTTTGTTCCCTAATGAAAAGAAACAAATAATTTGCTCCAAATTATTCCAATACCGACTACCAAAGTTTGGGTGTCTGTTTAGTTTATCAGGAGTGATGCACAAAGACTAGTCAACATGAGCCGTGTTACTTGCAGAATAAGTTTTCACACAGCTGCCACTGAGTGATTTTCTAAAGTTTTGCAATTCAGATAAAGCAAGCTTACATAATACCCCAACATGAAATTGTGGGTGCATTGTTAGAATTTTTTCCAATAACAAACTAGTGCAATTTTAGGCTGTTCACATATCACATTAAGACAAAAATGAATGCATGGATTAGAGCATGGTAGGCCAAACTGCAGCTAATAAGTTGTTTGCTGGATCACTCTGCCAAAATTCAGTAGCAAACTGCCAAATTAAGATAATAGTTTTTTATTTAAATAAAAAAATAGATTTGTAAGATGCATATATTTAATTTAACAATACCCAAATTGAAGAAATGCATTGAAACTTCCATCTCTTCTTTTCTGTTGTCATACTTTACTGCCATATTCCCTGTAGTATTTTGTGGTTGAAAAAGCAGTTAAGAAAAATAAAGGGCTGGCATTAGCCACCAAACGATTATTCACCCTTGGATTAACATTATACATGAACCTCCAAGTACTACAGGTATTAAAGTGCTCACAAATCTGGATGTTCTTACAGTGACTGCCTTGAGGTGATCAACCAGTGTTTTTTGAAATTCATGTGAATGTAAATCTTCATCTGGGACCAGAGTTATCCAAAAGCATGCCTATATGAGTACAGCTAAGTTTTAAACAATAGTATGGGGAAAATTGTAGGAAAAAATATTCTACGGATAAAGGAGAATATTTGTAGCTCAGGGTTGACATGAGGTGGTCATTTGTGCTCTTTTAACTTGATTGTTTTCTTGCAGATGTTTCATTACCCAAACTAGATAACATAATCAGTGCTAGTGTGCTATCATTACCTGTAATAATGAAACATCTGCAAAAAAAAAAAATAAACCAACCATGCACAGAGAGCACCAAGGACCCCTCAAAAAATATTCTGCTGAAAATAAACTGTTCTGCGTTAGTGCTGACTCACATTATCAATCAGCGTAACTGAGCACCTTGCAGACAAATTCTGCAAATTGTTTCCAAATTGTTACGATTGAAGTAAACAAATGAATGTGATGTTAGCAATTTTGTGAGACCAATCTTGTTGCTCAGAAAATAAAAGCAAACTGTGTGTGTGGGGGGGGATGCATAAATAAACAAAATAAAAAACATTTCCAGAACTTTTTTTGTCCCTTCAGAATGTGATGGCAAAGAACAGAAAAATGGTAGCCTTAAAAACCGTTGGCTTTTGAATTTCAGCCAACTCTTTCATGAATAAATCTTTTTTTTTATTATTTAGGAGGTTTTATTTAGCTACTTGGCATGTACAGTAAAACAAACCTCTTTAACATTACTTACAGCATTTTGGATAGCTGGCCATCTCCTACAGGTAGCATAAAACTAAATTTATTCCATTGGGAGGATGTGAGACTAGAGGTCTTTTGAGATCTGTTTCAATTCTAGGACTCTATAAGGCAGATATTTGTCTTCTTTCATTGCATGTAGGCAGTATATTATGTAGAACTCTATAACACACATTTCTGTGAGTTACTTTTCATTAGCAAAAAAGAGGTGAATCCCACCCTCCTGGCAGATTTTAATAAAAAACTAAAGATCTATTGGTATAGCAAACATTCTTTTTAATGTGGGGTCCTTGGTGCACTGATGACATTACCTAGTTTGGTAATGAAATGTCTGCAAGAAAACAACCAAGCTCAGAGAGCACCAAGGACCCCACAGTTCAACCCTGAGTTAAAATTATTTTATTCCGTTCTTTTCAATCTTTGCGGTTTTATGACTTTATATGATCATTGGTTTGCATTTTGTGTGTGTGTTTTGTAACATTTATTACTTTCTTATTTTATTTGTCCTGGTTTAATTGATGTTGTTTGTCGTACTTCATTGTTGCACCGTAAACTGGCCTGAATACCTGAGAGATAGTTTATTTTTAATTATTTATGCCTGCCCAGTACATTTTGGCAAAGTGGGTTCCCTTCCCACCTCTTCTAATAAATACTGTCATCTTATGGGATCAAGGAGGTATGCCTTCTATGTTGCGGTCCCTGCCCTCTGGAACAGCATCCCTCCATCGATGTGGACAACACCCTCTGCCCTAGGGAAAAGCACTTAAGACCTGGCTCTGGTGTCAGGCCTGAGGTTGATGTGTTTGTGGGGCCCTTCATTTGGTTTGGTTTGGTATATTTTGATTGTTTTAGGCCCAGGTGCCTATGGGGTTTAACTGTTTTATTGTTTTATATTTGTAAGTAGTCTAGTCTATAACAATGAGTGGCTGTAATGAAGCTCATCGTCACATGCATCACCATCATCATTTGCCACTGGCAGGCCTGCCAGGAGTGTGTGGATATAAATTTTAAAATAAATAGTTGTATATATTTTATAGACACATCAGATATGTACACATTACGTCTGCTCATACAAGAGATATCATTATGTTATTACTTGTCACTGAAGTAATCTCTTTTTTTTGGTGTGGGGGGGAGTTTAAAGCTGTTTTCATCACATCACTAAAGCAACCCTATCGGATGATTGGCTCATGACCCATGCTCCTTAAAACCAAAACATATACTTAAGAATAATTTGAAATAAATATATTGGAGATCATTAGGTTCAATAATAGAAGCTACTATTTTAAAGAGCTAGCTTTGCAGGTATGTGGACTAAAAGATCATTTCAGTTTACCCAGATTTAAGTGTCATTTTATCCTATTTTTGAATATGCCTATAAAATTTCATAATATTTGTATTTAAGCAAAATATGAACGCATTGTCTAAAGCCTATCACTTAAACACAAATGGTTTAAATAATTGTTTCATGTCTATGGGGTTAAAAAAATCTTACTGTATTCGTAATCTTGAGATATATAAGGAAGCAAAATAGAGCATCATGTATCTGTAAGCTTAATCAGGATTTGACTGATGACATTAATAAGCTTGCTCACGTTAAGGTTATAAAGTGTTCTTTAATTTGAAGCATACTTTATTTTGTAGCACTTTTTAAGTTGCAGAATCCATTTGGTAATCCTGCTTCTTGAAATAAAATAACTCGCTGAGGTGAGACTAGTTCAATTAGTACAATCTTCTGGGTCCATTAAAAAACCAAGTCAAGAGTATGCACAGGTGCAAAGTACAATCTGATGATTGCAATCAGACTGTAGAAACAGGACACATGACTCCACCACCATTTAAATTCAAATGTCGCTTTCTCCAATTCAGACAAACCTGGTTGGCAACCCTTTTGGTAACCTATTTAGAAAGCTTCCTCTTAAACACATAGCTTTCAATTTGGAGTTTGTATATAGGTATGGGAAAATTATTTAAAAAGTAAGATGATTATTTTATAATAATGTTTTATTTCAGGGGGTAGGATAAATAGCAATAATCACAGAGTTTCCAATACGCCAGTGGCAGCAGGTGCTATTGTATAATAATGTAATAAGCCTTTCTTATTATTCCTTTTGAGTACTGTAAAACTTGGAAAGCAAAATCTGGGTGATTGCAACCATGGTGGAAAGTAGAAAAAAATCAGAACTGCAGGAACAAGAGTACTTTAAAGGCTGTGATTCTGCAAAACCAATGCAAAACCATTTTCTAAAGAGAAAAGATTCTAGGAATAATGGGCATTTGAAGCAAATGAAATCTGGCATATTTTCCTCTTACTTGGGACACAAAGATAATTAAGATAATACTATTACTGGCCCAGCTTCTGTGGGTGGAAGTAATTAAGCTTTCATAGATCTACATTAGACAAATGGAAGAATACCATTATAGGCATATTCTTAATAGCATCAAAAAATAATCCAAGAAAATATATCCACTCATTTGTTTCTTATTCCATGGGATAAACCCATCAAAACCTATCTGTGTATAATATGTTTGTTTGATGCATGATTGGGTGTATTATAAAATCAATAATCTTTGAAAAAGTTGATGATCTGTGGGACAACTTGTTTTATGATAAAAGGAATTTCCCTAGACCTTTTTCCCAACTTGGCACCCCTCCTAAAGTATTGCAATTACAATGTCAGATATCTGTCGAGCAAAGACAGCGGTCATTCTATTTAGGTATTCTGGATTTTATAATTCTATCACACTTAGAGTAAACCAGTTCAGAGAAGGGTTTCTGGAGATGGTATATAACAGCTATGGTTCAGCAGCCAGCAAACCTGAGGAAAAGCAAAACAAATTTCAGTGCTGGAAACTTGATTGCCTCTAAGATGCCAGATAATGTTGGTTCCAGCATGATTAAGAGCTGAAATCTCAAGGGTATTTTTTCAAATTTATTTTAAACTTCCATAAAAATATAATAACTTTCATAAGGAAGACTTGGAGATATGTTCTGGGAAAGAAGATGAACAAAATGTAAACTGAGTTCTACTGGTTGATCCCTGGCTGATTTGCAGTTTACCAGTAGGAATCTTTTTCTTCTAAATTAAGCTGCAGAAATTAACAACGCTTGGGGTAACCATGAGGGGATTTTTGTAGAACTGAAAGTTCAGTCTGGTTACCAAAAATAAATTCTTAGGCTCAGAATGTGCTGAAAGACACCCTGTTCTTTAACTGTGTGTATGTCTTTACAACTGACTCTGGTGGGTGGATCTTAGGGCTTTTGGTAAAAAATAAAGTAGATTCAAAAAGGCTGTTCTCCTTAGTTCTAAATGGCTTGTAAGTCACTTACCTGGCATTGAACATGACGTTAGTACACACCTAACATTACACTTCTTCCTACAACCGGAACTGATAGAGAATAACTGAGAACAACTGGCAAATTATCTTTTGGGAAGAATTTTACTTGCCTCTATATGATTTTCCCAAGATAAATATTGTTTGACTGAAGGTCAATAAATAAAATTTGGCAACTTCTGTATAAGACAAGTTTAATAGACTTCTCTGGAGAATGATAGAATCCTTCCAATGAAAGGGACAGCACATTTTTGCATGATACCAAAAGGCCATTTATTTGTTTCAAAGCAGCCATTATAGTCCAGAAAATTTGGTTGACTGATTGATTTCAGCATTATTATATCAGTTTCACTGGAGCTCAAGGTGGTTTTATCTTAAATCTGGTAGCTCTTACATTTTCAAACTGGCAACCCAAAGGAAGACAGTTCAAGACTCACACAGTGAAATCTTGTTTCTAGTAGCCCGAAATAAACCCAGTTACATTTAAGCTTCATTCCCAGGAAAACCCATCTATGAGTTGTGTGGTTACGCGGACATCTAGAAGTTATTGATCTGGTTTTTAAGAATCACCTGGCTGTTAAACCAAGCTTACCCCTTGCCAAACGAGATGTGTAATGATTGAGTTGGGATCTCCCATGTGGCAAACTGATGCTGGCAGAAGAAGACACAAGAGACCAGAATGGGACAGAGGTCACACCACTGATGGGGGAAATATTAATCACTTCATCCTACCCTGAAGGCTCCCTGATTGAGTCTGCTGTGTACCTGCTCTGCTCCTCCAGGCTTCGGTTCTCAGCTGTTCGCCATTCTGGCATGGTGCTGGCACACAACACCACCATGGAGACGATGACGAATAGGATGGAAACGGTGGCCAGGATCTGGGCGGCCACCGACGAGGTGGGCTCCTCGAAAGTTCTCCTCATCCTTTCCAGCCATTTCTTCTCTCCGGCGCCAGGCGGGGCCACACCATCCCCGCTCTCCTGGCCCTGGGGAGGCTGGGGCTGGCCGCTGCTTTTGCTACTGCCGCTCCCGCCTCCGGAGGGCTCCGTCCGGATGTCTTCTGCCGAGTAGAAGGTATAAGTATCGGACATGCGGTCGTCCAGCCGGCGCTGGCAGCAATAGTCCAGGTGGGATCCCTCCAGGCCCCAGTAGATCATCTCGTTGTAGAAGGAGAGTTCACACATGTGGGGCACGAAGCGCAGGTGGCCGTAGCGCACGTAGAGCAGGATAAAGCCGAAGGCTTCGGAGTGCCGGTCGAAGAAGTATTCGTTCCGCTCGCGGTCGTAGTCGTCGCACACTTCGAGCACGTCTTGCTCCGACAGGCAGCCGTGCAGGCGGCTCACCCGCTGGAGGGGAAAGTCCTTCAGCACCTCCCGGGCGAAAGAGTAGCGGGTGCCCCCCACGTTCAGCACCACCACCGGCGGGCCACCCCGGCCAAAGGTCATGGCGTGTGGGGGGGGGACAGAAGCAGAAGGGGGGCGCGGGCGGGAAACGGCGGGTCCGGCTGCCTTCAGCGCCCGGGGAACGGGGCCAGGAAGGGCGGGGTCCGGCTGCCCCGCCCGGCTTCTCCTCAGGCAGGCGGACGCTCTCTGGGTTCTCTCGGTCTCTTCACCTCCCCTCCCTCCCGCCCCCCTTCGCCGTCCACGAGTGGGGAACGGCGGCTCTGCTGTCCCGGTAAAGCGACGAGCGCGCGGCGGTGCGCCTCCTCGAACAACCCCGGAGTCTTGGCGACGCCTCTGGCTTTAGCGAGGGGTGGCGGCGGGCGCCTAGCTGCGCCCGGAGCACGCGGCTACCGGAGTGCCCGGGATAGCGGGTATAGAGAAGCTCCCGCCGCCGCCGCCGCCGCCGCCTCCTCCGAGCAAAACCCGGCCGGCCGTGGAGAGCATGGCTTAAGAAGCTGAGATAAACTCCTGCGAAGTTGGGTCGGTTCTGGGCTCCTCCGCTGCGCGCAACCCGGCTTTGCGCCGCACGCGACCAGCTCTGACAGCGCCGCTCTCGGGCTGAGGCGCCCAGCGGCTTTCGGAGCGGAGACGGAGGTGGTGGGGAAGAGACACGCCTCTTCCCTCGCTCCCTCCCTCCCTCCAGCCCTTCCTCCCTTTCCAAGCGTCGAAACGAGCGGAGTTGCCTCTCTCCGACTCTGCTGGAAGGAGGATAGAAGCACCTGAAATATTTCCCTTTGCTTTTCACTCTTGATCAGTCAAGCGCCTGGCTGAAGGTCAGATTTTTTTTAACCGACCAGCAGAGATTTCTGGTCTTGCTCCACAGAGTTTTCCTTCTTTTCTTCCCTCCTCAACATTCTCTGGTCTCCCATTTGGGAATGTTTCATTCGCCTTGACTAAAAAGTTGTGATTTCTTTCCCAGACCAGCATGTTATGAAAGAATTGACAGGTACACCTCCACCTTTTATATACATATATATATATTTGTTATTATTTTGGTTTGGCGGCTCTCACACATTTATATCAATTGAACTGATTATAAAGCACTTTTAATCTTTCTGGACTTCTGGAGGAAAAAAATGGGAGGAAGAGAATAATAAATAGTTCTTATTTTCTTGTAGTGCAGAGTTGGACAAAAAAGCCCTTAGCAAATGTAGGCATTACATTCATCTAACACATGCTTTAAAAACTAGTGAAGCAGAAATATTTGATCACTACCTACTTGTTTATTTAAAGTTTCTTGGAATCAGATGGCTTATGTACTATGTGTGTTTCTGTATAACCACTACTGATACACATCCTTTGAAGCTTATTATTATAAGATTGCCCCCATACACACATATACATTTTAACATGCACCTGACAACATCATGAAGAGAAGCATATAAAGTCCCCCTAAGTTATAGTAACTTAGCTGTCTCTTTAAGTACTTTCTACCCTTGAAACATTTTTTCTGTATTTCGGTTCTTAGGTTTTCTTGATTTCTGATCTTGCTACTTTTCATCATTTTGCCCTTTAATAGAAAGGAAACTATATTTGTATTCCCCTTTAGCTAATTGAAACCATAGTCAATATTTACTATAACCCATCTCATACAGTCTTTGTGGAAATGAAAAGAGGAGGGGCTACGATTAGAGATGGAACACAATAGTTTGTATGGAGGTGGTCCAATGTTCAGTTTCTTCCAAGAAAAGTTGAAAATGTTCCCAGTTATGAAAACTTGGAGAGCTGCCAGTCAGGGTTACAAGAACTGAATTAAGAAAACCAAAAGTCTGACTGAGCATCAGGCAGCTCCTTATATTCAGTGAATTTAAGGAATGACATGATATCTGTCATTGATAATTGGCAAGTAAATAGCTTCGCCATGCAGTCAAATAGTTTTTCCACTTGAGGCATGTGACAAGGGTCATTTTTATATTTAGTTTATTCGCAACAAGTCAGAGCAGAATCCACATGTCTTTGCACTTTAGCATAAAATCCATTAGCCATTTCCATTTACAATTGGACTGATGCCCATTTATCTTCTGAAATATACAGTTGTGTTTAGCTGGTATGTCTATAATTGACACAAATGTATTTGGAACAAATTTAAATAATAAAATCTTTATATGCATAATTAATCCAAATACACTCAAAATATTGTAAGTATTCAAGAAATCTTTGAGTCTATTTTGTATTGGTTGTGTTTATATTGTGATCCAACATCTGAGAAACTGCTCAAATACAAATGCAGACAAGATTAGAAAGAAAAATGAAATATATCATTACTTTTTCTTTTATTTTTAACTATGATTTCAAGAATGATAGATCTGGAAAAAATGTATGCTAATGGAATTAAATCAGATCAGGTTTAAAGAGCTTTCTACCAAATGACTAGAAGCAATGACCAAGGCATTAGAGTATCATTTATTCAATTTGTGATGAAGACAGCATCTAATATTTTACAAATTACTAATAATTACTGTTTTGTATATACATCCAGGTTGGACAAAGAAGTTTACTCGGTTTTTAAACTGCCTTTAATGCCTATTAAAGGATGCTGTTTATTAGATCATTTTACAGCATTGCGTTTTGGTCAAATGTTATTCTCTACGGCTGATCTGATGACGTTGAGGGCTGAAGACAGTTGGGTCCCCCTCCTGCCTTAGTAGGAAACTTGACATAATCTATTACTGCTCCCTAAAGAGGGGTCTCTCCTACAGTTTGAAAGCATGCAAATGCAAGTAGATAAATACGTAGGTGCCATTTCACTGGGAAGATTACTGGGTTCTCTGCTCCTTTGGCTCAGCTAGGAAACAGAAATGAGCATAGCCCCCTAGATATGGACATGACTTTCTCTCCTGTCTTAGTCTACTAAGGCAAAATCTTTTAACTGAATCCCTTCAAAATATACCTTGTCCTGTCCCTGCTCTCAAAATAGCCCAGGCAGCATGCAGGGTCAAACAGTGTACACAGTGTGAGATCAAACCATATCCCTCTGGAAGAAATGCTTTGAGTAGTCAAAATTTCATGCTTTGTTGTATTATGTCCGCTAGAGGTCATAGCTAAAGTCATTTCATCTGTTCCTTTAAGCGCACATTGATTTTCTGAGGAGATGGGAAAGACCTGCCCCTAGGTTCTCAATTAATTTTATTCCTTCAAATCTCCCCATTCCTTTTCCAGAAAACCTCCCTTTGCTCAATGTATTTGGGTCTAGAGAATTTCTTTTTTAATAAAATGACTTTTCAAGTAATGTTTCAGTGAATTGTGTGCTGATATTTTACCATGTATCTAGTTTCTTTATTGCTAACATAAAACGGAACTCAGCAACAAATGTTGTGCCCTTATATTCTGCCTGTGTTTAGTGAGCAAAATGTCAATTATCAAATAGACAACATTTGATAGTTTTCCTCCCAGTTTTTTGGGGGGTGTTTATTAATTTATTCATCAATACCTTTTTGGAAATGGATGTTCAGTAAAGACTCTCCTATGTTTTTCTAGCCTAATATTCATTTCATCTTTTTTCAAAAATTCTGTATTCTGAGAAATACCCTGTTTATCCACTAGCACTTTATTTTATACACACACCTAGTACTTAATTTGGGGGTTTTATCCTTAAAGGGCAGCAGTTGTTCTAGCATGTCAGTCAGCCTGAATTCTTTCTTATGCTTTCCTTGGCAGGAAGTTTCTTCATTTTTATCAGTTGCTGCTAAGATGCAAGGTGTTTGTAATCCTTGTTTAGGCATTCTGATACTTTTCTTGTTCTAGTTACGTCATTTATAGTGCATTCATTACTTTGATGAGCTCTGTATGAGGGTTTGATATTTGATTTATAAGTTGCATCGGATCTGTTATTTTTCCAGCTCTTTTCATTAGAGATCTAATTACTCATCTTTTTTGTTGTTGTTAAGGTAATTGTCTGTCTTCTTTTTTATACTTAGTGGTTTAAATGTGCATTATTATCTTGCTCTGCCAAACCTTCCAGGGATGATAACCCATCAGCCATGGTAACAAAGATCTGTATGTAAGGAGCAGAACCAGTATGAATACATTGCTATTCATGCCAGACCACAGATTTTGGTGTTCATTTTCACATGCCCAAATTCTGAATGTCATTTCATCAAAACAGTTTTAATTCAGGCAAATGCCCTAGGCAGGTATGAAGTAGAGTCAGCAGCAGAAAAAGTCCTCTTGCCTTTATTATTGCATAAAGATCTTGCAATTTACTTTATGTGGATATAAAAATGAAATCCTGGTACAAAAATGGGCTATTGAATCAGCATCAGTATAAAATAAAAGAGGATGTGAAACCTGGAAAATCTTAGCTTGGAGGCTAGTTTCTCCCTCCTAGCATACTTCTCTTGGCTGGTTGCCTATTTCTAAAGAAGCATCAGCCTCAGTCCACTATGCTTGTAAGTCTTTTGAATAAAGTTAATCACTACAACTCAAGAAGCATGGGAAATTTTGAAAAGTGAGATAATAAAAGACCAGTCTAGCACAATACCAATGAAGAAGAAAAATAACAGCTCTCAAAAGAAACCCGCATGGCTGCATAAAGAACTCTCTGATAAATTGAAAGACAAAAAGGACAAGTATAACAAGTAAAAAGAGGGCACATAACTAAGGCAGAATATCAGCAAATAGCCCGAGCCTGCAAAGATGAAGTGAAGAAAGCTAAGGCTCAAAATGAACTAAGGCTTGCGACAAAAGTCAAAAATAACAAAAACAGCTTCTTTCAGCATGTAAAAAACAAGAAAAAAGTCAAGGAAATGATTGGTCCATTAGTGGGTGAAAGTGGCAAGAAGGTGACAAGCAACAGGGAGAAAGCAGAACTATTTAACTCGTTTTTTGCATCCGTCTTCACACAAAGGGAAAACACAGCCCAACCCATGTAACACCGCTGCTGCGCGAGCTGCACTGGTTACCGGTGGCCTTCCGGGTGCGCTTCAAGGTGTTGGTTATCATCTTTAAAGCGCTCCATGGCATCGGACCTGGATATCTCCGAGACCGCCTTCTGCCGCAGGTTGCCTCCCATCGGCCGGTACGCTCCCACAGAGTGGGTCTCCTCAGGGTGCCGTCAGCCAGACAATGCCGGCTGGCGACCCCCAGGGGGAGGGCCTTCTCAGTGGGAGCTCCCACCCTCTGGAACGAACTACCCCCAGAGATCCGGGTGATCCCGGATCTCCCCTCCTTCCGCCGCGCCCTAAAGACATGGCTTTTTCAACAAGCGGGTCTGGCCTAGGGAATTTTAGTGGGGTTTTTAAGGGTATTTTAAAGGTTAATTTTAACGATTGGCCGCTTCAAATATTTTCTTTTAATTTGGTNACCCTTGAAACATTTTTTCTGTATTTCGGTTCTTAGGTTTTCTTGATTTCTGATCTTGCTACTTTTCATCATTTTGCCCTTTAATAGAAAGGAAACTATATTTGTATTCCCCTTTAGCTAATTGAAACCATAGTCAATATTTACTATAACCCATCTCATACAGTCTTTGTGGAAATGAAAAGAGGAGGGGCTACGATTAAAGATGGAACACAATAGTTTGTATGGAGGTGGTCCAATGTTCAGTTTCTTCCAAGAAAAGTTGAAAATGTTCCCAGTTATGAAACCTTGGAGAGCTGCCAGTCAGGGTTACAAGAACTGAATTAAGAAAACCAAAAGTCTGACTGAGCATCAGGCAGCTACTTATATTCAGTGAATTTAAGGAATGACATGATATCTGTCATTGATAATTGGCAAGTAAATAGCTTCGCCATGCAGTCAAATAGTTTTTCCACTTGAGGCATGTGACAAGGGTCATTTTTATATTTAGTTTATTCGCAATAAGTCAGAGCAGAATCCACATGTCTTTGCACTTTAGCATAAAATCCATTAGCCATTTCCATTTACAATTGGACTGATGCCCATTTATCTTCTGAAATATACAATTGTGTTTAGCTGGTATGTCTATAATTGACACAAATGTATTTGGAACAAATTTAAATAATAAAATCTTTATATGCATAATTAATCCAAATACACTCAAAATATTGTAAGTATTCAAGAAATCTTTGAGTCTGTTTTGTATTGGTTGTGTTTATATTGTGATCCAACATCTGAGAAACTGCTCAAATACAAATGCAGACAAGATTAGAAAGAAAAATGAAATATATCATTACTTTTTCTTTTATTTTTAACTATGATTTCAAGAATGATAGATCTGAAAAAAAAATGCATACTAATGGAATTAAATCAGATCAGGTTTAAAGAGCTTTCTACCAAATGACTAGAAACAATGACCAAGGCATTAGAGTATCATTTATTCAATTTGTGATAAAGACAGCATCAAAATATTTTACAAATTACTAATAATTACTGTTTTGTATATACATCCAGGTTGGACAAAGAAGTTTACTCGGTTTTTAAACTGCCTTTAATGCCTATTAAAGGATGCTGTTTATTAGATCATTTTACAGCATTGCGTTTTGGTCAAATGTTATTCTCTACGGCTGATCTGATGACGTTGAGGGCTGAAGACAGTTGGGTCCCCCTCCTGCCTTAGTAGGAAACTTGACATAATCTATTACTGCTCCCTAAAGAGGGGTCTCTCCTACAGTTTGAAAGCATGCAAATGCAAGTAGATAAATAGGTGCCATTTCACTGGGAAGATTACTGGGTTCTCTGCACCTTTGGCTCAGCTAGGAAACAGAAATGAGCATAGCCCCCTAGATCTGGACATGACTTTCTCTCCGGTCTTAGTCTACTAAGGCAAAATCTTTTAACTGAATCCCTTCAAAATATACCTTGTCCTGTCCCTGCTCTCAAAATAGCCCAGGCAGCATGCAGGGTCAAACAGTGTACACAGTGTGAGATCAAACCATATCCCTCTGGAAGAAATGCTTTGAGTAGTCAAAATTTCATGCTTTGTTGTATTATGTCCGCTAGAGGTCATAGCTAAAGTCATTTCATCTGTTCCTTTAAGCGCACATTGATTTTCTGAGGAGATGGGAAAGACCTGCCCCTAGGTTCTCAATTAATTTTATTCCTTCAAATCTCCCCATTCCTTTTCCAGAAAACCTCCCTTTGCTCAATGTATTTGGGTCTAGATAAATTTTTTTTAAATAAAATGACTTTTCAAGTAATGTTTCAGTGAATTGTGTGCTGATATTTTACCTTGTATCTAGTTTCTTTATTGCTAACATAAAATGGAACTCAGCAACAAATGTTGTGCCCTTATATTCTGCCTGTGTTTAATGAGCAAAATGTCAATTATCAAATAGACAACATTTGATAGTTTTCCTCCCAGTTTTTTGGGGGGTGTTTATTAATTTATTCATCAATACGTTTTTGGAAATGGATGTTCAGTAAAGACTGTCCTATGTTTTTCTAGCCTAATATTCATTTCATCTTTTTTCAAAAATTCTGTATTCTGAGAAATACCCTGTTTATCCACTAGCACTTTATTTTATACACACACCTAGTACTTAATTTGGGGGTTTTATCCTTAGAGGGCAGCAGTTGTTCTAGCATGTCAGTCAGCCTGAATTCTTTCTTATGCTTTCCTTGGCAGGAAGTTTCTTCATTTTTATCAGTTGCTGCTAAGATGCAAGGTGTTTGTAATCCTTGTTTAGGCATTCTGATACTTTTCTTGTTCTAGTTACGTCATTTATAGTGCATTTATTACTTTGATGAGCTCTGTATGGGGGTTTGATATTTGATTTATAAGTTGCATCGGATCTGTTATTTTGCCAGCTCTTTTCATTAGAGATCTAATTACTCATCTTTTTTGTTGTTGTTAAGGTAATTGTCTGTCTTCTTTTTTATACTTAGTGGTTTAAATGTGCATTATTATCTTGCTCTGCCAGACCTTCCAGGGATGATAACCCATCAGCCATGGTAACAAAGATCTGTATGTAAGGAGCAGAACCAGTATGAATACATTGCTATTCATGCCAGACCACAGATTTTGGTGTTCATTTTCACATGCCCAAATTCTGAATGTCATTTCATCAAAACAGTTTTAATTCAGGCAAATGCCCTAGGCAGGTATGAAGTAGAGTCAGCAGCAGAAAAAGTCCTCTTGCCTTTATTATTGCATAAAGATCTTGCAATTTACTTTATGTGGATATAAAAATGAAATCCTGGTACAAAAATGGGCTATTGAATCAGCATCAGTATAAAATAAAAGAGGATGTGAAACCTGGAAAATCTTAGCTTGGAGGCTAGTTTCCCCCTCCTAGCATACTTCTCTTGGCTGGTTGCCTATTTCTAAAGAAGCATCAGCCTCAGTCCACTATGCTTGTAAGTCTTTTGAATAAAGTTAATCACTACAACTCAAGAAGCATGGGAAATTTTGAAAAGTGAGATAATAAAAGCCCAGTCTAGCACAATACCAATGAAGAAGAAAAATAACAGCTCTCAAAAGAAACCCGCATGGCTGCATAAAGAACTCTCTGATAAATTGAAAGACAAAAAGGACAAGTATAACAAGTAAAAAGAGGGCACATAACTAAGGCAGAATATCAGCAAATAGCCCGAGCCTGCAAAGATGAAGTGAAGAAAGCTAAGGCTCAAAATGAACTAAGGCTTGCGACAAAAGTCAAAAATAACAAAAACAGCTTCTTTCAGCATGTAAAAAACAAGAAAAAAGTCAAGGAAATGATTGGTCCATTAGTGGGTGAAAGTGGCAAGAAGGTGACAAGCAACAGGGAGAAAGCAGAACTATTTAACTCGTTTTTTGCATCCGTCTTCACACAAAGGGAAAACACAGCCCAACCTATTAAAAACAGTACCGTTAAAAACAGATTAGAAACACAAGTTAAGATAGGCAAGAAAATGGTAAGTGAGCGTCTGTCCAGCCTAGACGAGGTCAAATCACCAGGACCAGATGGATCACACCCCAAGGTTCTGAAGGAACTGGCAGATGTGATCTCAGAACCACTGAACTATATCTTTCAAAGATCCTGGAGCACTGGGGAACTACCAGATGACTGGAAAAGAGCTGATGTAGTTCCCATCTTCAAAAAAGGAAAAAAAATGGATCCAGGAAATTACAGACCTATCAGCCTGATCTCAATACCTGGGAAGATTCTGGAAAAGATAATCAAACAACGAATCAGTGAACACCTAGAGGCAAACAAAACCATTACCAAAAGCCAACATGGGTTTGTCAAAAATAGATCATGCCAGACAAATCTTACTGCATTCTTTGACCAAGTGACAAAATTAGTGGACCAGAGGAATGCTGTGGATATAATTTATTTGGACTTCAGTAAGGCATTTGATAAAGTAGATCACATTCTACTACTTGATAAGATAGAAAAATGTGGGTTAAACAGCATCACCACCAGATGGATTCGTAGCTGGCTGATCGGCTGTACTCAGCATGTAGTCCTCAATGGAACTGTATCTACAAGTGAGTAGTGGGGTGCCCCAGGGCTCTGTTCTGGGCCCAGTGCTCTTCAAATCTTCATCAATGATTTGGATGAGGGGATAAATGGGAGCTCATAACATTTGCAAACGACACCAAGCTGGCAGGAATAGCCAACACTCCAGAAGACAGGCTTAAGATATAGAAGGATCTTGACTGACTTGAACAGTGGGCACTATCTAACGAAATGACGGGCAGCCTGGCTGCAATGGTAAGCAGGTGCGGGGTGCAAGGGGCAGCTCCACCCCCTACGCCAACCCTAGCTTGATTTTTAGGCATGCGCCTCACCCCAAAACTAAGGCTTATATTAGACCCACCTCCAAAAATCAAGCTAGGGCTTATTTTGGGGGTAGGTCTTAACTTTCAGGGAAACACAGTAGGAACCTCTCCTAACTTTGTATTATCTGCAACTTTGGCAAGCATTCCTTCAACTTCCTACTCTATATCATTGATAAAAATGTTGAACAGTAATCAGGTCCAGGACAGAGCACCCCACTCGAGATATTTCTCCAGAATCTAAACTGTGATGAATATTGATGGGAAACTCATACTAGGAACTCCGTTAACACTTTAACAGTTTAGATATAAACTGGTAAAAAATTTTATTCCCACGGTACTCTTAGAAACAGTTTTCCAAACGATTTCGTTTCTATAGGTATAAAGGGATTAGTTGATCCGATTATAATCAATGTTCCACCAATAATATACATCCAAATCTACAGTTAGGTTTACCTAAGACTGGTGGAAATGTAATAATTCAAATCCTAAGCAAGGATCTAAGAATTGTTATTATTGTCATTTAAATGCAAATACCACCTTCAAAAAAAATCCTGAATATTGGAAACCTAAGCATAAAGACTCAGATGTGAAAGGCAGGTTTAGGAAACAAGGTCCTGAATTACCTGCAGAAAGACATCAAGAAGAAGCCCAATACAGTCTGTAGATGTGAGCCTTTCAGAAAATGGAAACAGTAGAAATGATGCTTGTTACCCTCAAAAAAGATAATAGTAATTGCATTTATACTTAAATACAGTACCACCTCATAGTGCTTTACATCACTCTTTAAGTGGTTTGCAAATTCAGCATATTGTCCCCAATAAACTGGGTCCTCATTTTACTGTCCTTGGAAGGATGGAAGGATGAGTCAGTCTTGAACCGGTCAAGATCGAACTCCTGGCTGTGGGCGTAGTTTGCCTACAATACTGCATTCTAACCACTGTACCACCAGGGCTCATAAGAGAGGATATTGTATCTCTTAAATGATTGGGTGGAGAATTATAGGGGAGGACATTTCTTGAAAAGTAAAAGAAGTTGATTAAAGTGGCTGAACTGGATGAGACTGTTTCTCACTTTTTCCTCTGTTTCTAAATGTAGTTTGAATTTATGAAAGCATCTGGGTGCTTGGCTGGATTTCAGCAGATTCAATTCTTCCATCTTCAGTGCAGCATGCGTTTGCCAAAATCAATTCACTGTATTACATTTTTGGCTTCTTTTGATCTCTTTTTTATCCACCCCCACCCACCCCCCACACACCTTTTTACAGTTCAGCTCTCATTCCAGAAAAACAAACTAAAATGCTTTAATTCAGGCCAGAAATGGATTTTAAACCTCTTTTTGGAGAGAACATTGAAGCTTTTTGGCAGCATTCTCCATTCTTCCCTGCCCCACAGCCAACCCTTTAATGTCTGCAGCCAACAAGTAAGAACTGTTCAGGGCAGGAACCGTTAGAAAATATCCACTTTCTCTCTGAATGGCTCATCTGCATCCATTCAAGGCAGCCTGGCCTCTGGAGAGATTTACCTAGGTCATTTCCATTTACTTGGATGTTCCATATCAATAAAATTACTACAAAGAAACACTATCACTACTAAAAATTCCCTGCAAGGGAATCTATAACAGAATGAAAATATAATCTTTCCCCCCAAATCATTGGATTAGATTGGATGTACTTATTCTATTAATTAATTAAAAAATGGTTACCATAATTTAGTTCCAGTGCCATCAATTCAGTTTCCTGTCCGTAAATATTTCAATTTAGACTTTTCTGGGCTTAATACAATACCTGAATCATCCTGTACAACATTTTACGTAGGAAGAGCCACAGCAGATCCTTGAGTGATTGCTAGAAGACTAACTTTAAAAAGTAGTTGGTATCAGGAAAAGAAGTAGGGCAGTGGGGGCGAACCTATGGCACGCATGCCAGAGGCAGCACTCAGAGCCCAGATGCCATGCCCTGGAGATGGCGAGGGACTGGCCCCTGCCTCCCTGGCCCCGCCCACCCAATCTGCCATGACCACCGTGGCCACGCCCACCCGGTACCCCGTGATAAATAAGTGGGTTTTGGGTTGCAGTTTGGGCACTGGGTCTCTAAAAGGTTCACCATCACTGAAGTAGAGGATGACAAAACAAAAACATATTTGATTTGATTTGATTTAATTCACTGAATATAATTACTCCCCATGTATTTCATATATTTCCTTTTTGGATACCAACTTGAAAACTTTGGAGGAATACCAAATAGTTATATCACATATATTTACATAGCACAACATTTTAGCTGTCACCATGGTTTTTCTAGCGGTAACTCCCTCCCCCAAACCCAATAATGCTTATAGATGTAGGATCATAGATAGCCATTATGGCCAGTAACTATTGCAATATTTTGCTTATCCACTTTATAAATCATGGCAAATTATCAAAGAGATATCCAATCTTGAATTAAGGAGGAATTTAGAACAATTAGTTAGTGGAATGGTTTGTCTCCAGAAGTTGTGGGTGCTCCATCACTGAAAGTTTTTAAGAAACATAAAAAACTGATGTCAGAAAAAGACCTAGTGGTCTATCGAGTCTAACCTTTGAAGGTGTTTGAATGAGTTATTTATTTTTTAATTTTTGTCAGATGATGGGCATGTGTTTATCCTAAGCACGTTTAAACTCAGTTACTAATGATTGATCCATTACCTCCGCTGGAAGTTGGTTCCAAGTTTCCACTACTTTTTCTGTGAAGTAATTTCTAACATAACTTTTGAACTTCCCTCCTGTCAGTTTGAGGTTATGTTCCCGTATTCTTGATTCTTGCTTAATATTGAAAATGCTGCCTTGTGTAACCTTATTCACACTTTTCATATATTTAAAGGCTTCAGTCATGTCCCCTCTTTCCTTTTCTCAGCCAGGCTGTACATATTCAGTTCCTTCAATCTCTCCTGATATGTTTTGTACGTCAGACATTGCACCACTTTTGCTGCTCATTTCTGGACTCGTTCAATCTTATCAATATCTTTTTTTAAGTGAGGTCTCCAGAACTGGACACAGTATTCCAATGGGGTCTGACTAAAGCCCTATATAGTGGGATTAGCGCCTCCTTTTTCCTGCTGGTGATCCGTCTAATAATGCATCCCAGAATTTTGTTTACCTTCACAGCGGCCGGGCCACACTGTTTACTCATTTTGCAGTTATCTGCTATGAGCACACCTAAATCCTTTCCTTCTGTTGTTTTGTTGAAGGCTGTACTCCCAACACTCCAGAGGATTCTTTTCCCCCAAGTGCATGATCTTACATTTAGAAACATTGAACTGCAGTCTCCACATTTTTGACCAATTTTTCAGCAATGCCAAATCATTTTCCATGTTATGAGGAAAATTATTACACTTATTACACACGTACTCTTATTACACACCTTTGTTTCATTAGCAAAAAGACAAACCTTACCTAGCAATCCTTTTGTTATATCACTTACAAACAAGATCTGGGACTGAGCCTTATGGTACATCGCTTGTGACTGGTCTCTGTTCAGACAGTGCCCCATTAACAATCAGGCACTGGGATCTATCCCTGAGCCAACTTTCTATCCACTGAACCAGTGGTTAGGCCCTAGCTCATCTGTCATCTCCATTTCTAAAATCCCTGGAAAAGAACTTGTACTGCTAGGATTAGTATAATCCTCCAATCTGCTTTTGTTACTGGCATCTACTCCTGAGAAGACTGGGCAGAAGTATTGGTTTAGAAAGTTTGCTAAAGCCAGGTCTTGCTTAACCTAAGAATTGTTTGCATTTTTGATTTTTCTCTTTCTATCACTAATCTACCTAAAAAAGGTTTTATCCCCTTTTTAGATTTAGCCAATTCCTCCTCTTTCTGTGTTTTAGCAGCATTAATAACTTGTTTGGCTTCCTTCTATAGATTCTTGAACACCTTTCTATCAACCACATTTCCACTATCTTTGCATTTGTTATATGCTGGGGGGGGGGTTGTCTCCTTTATTATCCTATATACCAGGCTTTTCAACCTTTTCACCGATTGTACCACTTTTAGAATATGGCAATATTCAAATACCACCAGTCGCCTAGCAAGGTGTCAAAAACTTAATGACACCCCCCAAAAAAGGAAAAAAGTGATAAACTACAGGTAATCCTCGACTTACAACAGTTCGCTTAGTGACTGTTCAAAGTTACAAGGGCACTGAAAAATGTGACTTATGACCACTTTTCACACTTATGACCGCTGCAGCATCCCCAGGGTCGCGTGATTTACATTCAGATGCTTGGCAACTGATTCATATTTCTGACAGTCACAGTGTCCCAGGGTCATGTGATCCCTTTTTATAAACTTTTGACAAGCAAAGTCAATGGCTGGGGGGGCGTGGCCAGCTCAACGTCGCTCAGGTCGGGGGGTACCTGGGGCGGCAGGTGGGGCTGTGGGGAGGATCCAGGGCTCTCCAGTGGAGGGGATGGGACTGGGGTGTGCACCAGGGCATGGTCCACTGGAAGAGCCTCACTGTCCCTCTTGGGCCATGAGGGGAACTCCCAGACAGTGGTGCAGGCTTCCCGGAGCCCTGGGCAGCAAAGGGCAAGCACCCAGCCTGGCTCTCGAGCTCCCGGGGCACCAGGACCCTGCAGCTCAACCCAGTCCAACCCCATTTGCCCAAGGGGGCACCTGGCTATGCTTACTTCCTCCTCAAGGGTGCTGCTGCTTCTGTGCTCACTCTCCTTGGCCAGGTTGCTCATGGTGGATGCAGGAGGGCAAAATGCGTGGGTCAGAGGGAGGCCCACTCCCTCTCCATGCGAGGAGACCTGGCTTTGTAACCAAAGAATCCTTCACGATAGGATGGGGGATTACCAGGATAGGTCAGGAGGAGTGGGCAAGAGGACGGCGAAAGGGCAGTAGTGCTGCTGGTGACCAAGTGCTAAGGCAGGACTTCCCTCAGAGCCTTCCTCCCTCTCATTATAATCTTCTTCCTTCCTTCCTTCCTTCCTTCCTTCCTTCCTTCCTTCCTTCCTTCCTTCCTTCCTTCCTTCCTTCTTTCCTTCCTTTTCCCCTTTTCACCCCTTCCCTCTTCATTCTCCTTTCTTTCTTCTTCCTTCCCCTCTTTCCTTCTTTTTCCTTCCTCGCTCTTTTCCCCTCTGAACTTCTTTTTCTTTGTCTTTCCTCTTTTCCTTTCTCCTTTTCTTTCCCTTCTTGGATGCTCAAATTGCAAAAGGGGAAACATTTCTCAATGCCTCCTTGCCTTGTGATCAAATGCCACTTTTTCTAGTAGTTTGTGGCCACTTAAAAGATTGAAAAAAACAGGCTGAGTTTATCCCATGCTTTCATTTAATGAGGGCGTCCACAGACAACAGTACAGCAAAACTGTCAAAATCGTGGCTGTGATAGTTGATCAGAGCTCCTCCATTTTTTATGTGCAACAGCTTTAGTGTTTAGGATCAGAGGTAGCTTAGTTGCTTTTCTATTAATACTGTACATAATCCTTAAAAGGGCTCTTTTGTAGGGACCCTGCCTTGGTCTAATTCAGACTGGAAATATAGCAAATATTTTTCCCCATTCTGCTTTGTTCTTTTTTCCCCCCACTGGAAATGGCTATTAGCAACACACAAGGAGGGGATACTTTCCTAAGAGCTCACAATTCAAGAATACCAATGTTAACTTAGATTGCCAACAAAGTTCTGTCTGTGACAAAACAGAACCAAAAATTGCTTTCTCCTTTGAACTGGAGCATTTCCAGTCAAGTTGCCTCCCCTTCCTTCCTTCCTTCCTTCCTTCCTTCCTTCCTTCCTTCCTTCCTTCCTTGCAAAATGGAACACTTACATTAATCTGGGAAGTGAATCAACAATAAATTCACATGGCATATCAAATGGTTAGAATATATAAGCCTATCAAATTGCAGCATTTGGTAGAATGTATTTACTTATTTAAAAATTATTTATTTGTTTATTTAACAAAATAAGTAGGTAAAGTATTCTCCACCTCCCCCCCCCCGAAATAATTGATGGGGTGAAAATGTTAATTAACTGAGGAACTAAGAATTAGGCTTAGCCTGTTTCATTTTGCAATTTAGTGTTGACTGAAGCAAGTTGGGAAGAGGAAAGAAGAATAATTGGTGCTCAAGCTGAAGGTGATAGGTTGCACTATGAAAGGGAACTTAAATTCTTGAAGGACTGCGGAAGAAGAGATAATTAAGGGATCAGTGAATAATGAAAGGATAGACATACAATAGGTCTGAGAGAAGGTAGGGTAACTTGGTAAATTAAATGCTATCTGCAGTACTACCTGAAAAGTGCAGGCTGGGGCTGTTGGGACCAAAATGATAAGAAGTATTATTATTAAATTTATATGTGTTATGAAGCTAACATACAATTACACAAATATAATTTAAATGAATATAAAATATGTTTTTTAACCTTGAACTTTATTCACTCTATTAATGTTGATTTTTTCTCTCTCTTTTTTCTGCTATTGCTGTTTGGGGGAAACTAGCTGATGCACAGACTGTGGAATCCTTGATGCTGTCTGAGCTTCGATTGTTTGCTTGTAGATGTTTCATTACCTGACTAGGTAACGTCGTCTCTGAGTGAGTGTGGGGTTTTCTCCCTGTTTATATACAATAGCTTACCTTGCCAATGTTGGTGGAAGTTTGGTTTTGTCTTTGATTAAAGCAATGACTGTTGGTCTGGTGTTAATCCCTGCTTATCTGGGTATTGGCTGCTGGAAAGGATGTTTTTTGTCTTTTTGTTTTCTTCTTGGCTTTTTTTATTATCACTGTTGAACTGAGTGTAAATGTGGCTTATTTTTATTCATGGCTGAATGCATACACAGAGACTTTGTGTGTGTGTGTGCATACATGTATGTCTTTCTATTCCTCCTTTGTCAGGAATTTTCTCAAATTTAAGATAGTTTTTCTTTGGGAGGAGATAAACATTGTATAAAGCTATACCTCTTTTTAAAAAATAAAATACTTGGATCCAATATGCCTTCAGGAGAGTCTTTTACCATAAATGCATTATGCAATTCTCTTCTTTCTAACTTTCTAACTTAGCCAGTTTGATCTAATGGAGCCTTAGGCGTGAAGGCCAGTCAGTTACTTTCAGCCCAATTTATCTAACAGGTTGTTTTTGTAGGGAAAATAGAAGGAGGAAAAGGTATATTTGCTGCCTTGAATTATTTATAAAAAACCCAATAAAAGTGGGATTAAAAACATCTAATAAACATTTGAATAATATGTCTTCTTCCTGGACAAAGAGACCCACATTTTGCATGCATATACTCCAGATTCAGTTCTTGACATTTCCATGTGGCATAGAAATCCTGCTGAGCCAGTTGTGTTCCACAGAGAGAAATCTGTCCTATCTTCAAGATTAAATTGTTTCTAAAGCTTCATGCATGGAACTGCATATCAATAGACTTAGCAGAGTCTTGTGTTGACATAGAAAGAATGAAAAAATTGCTCCCTCATTTGTTAGATTGCTTCATTTCTCTTTGCATAGAAAAAGGTGCACTGCTGATAGTCCTACTGAACAATTAGTGAAGAGGAATTGGATAGTGATGTGTGTTTCTTTCCTTTAGGTACATATAACTTTATATTCCTGTGTAATGGTCGACTCTGTTTTAATTTAGTCACTAAAGTGTTATACTTGGGTCATACTTTGTTTTGCCCTGTCCTTGGTGGGATTCCTGACATTTCATCCTATTAGAAAGATTAAGGGAGAGTAGTAAGGGTTTTGGTACTTTTTGTCTATGAGGAATCGAGACATTACTACAGTAATGATGATCTGTATTTGTTAATAAAGATTTGGAAAACTAGAGTAAAACCGTCTTGATCATTTACGTAAGGTTCGTGGTCTGAAACTTGAGGTCATTCTACTCTGATATATATTAAAAAGGATGTCAGTGATGGTGATTCAAAGTCGATATAATTTCCATAGGATGGAACCTCGATGCACACGTATAATAGAGGGTGCTTCATATTTGTTGGTTTTGAAGAAGTCCTCCCACTGCCACCTCTTTGGCCTGAATGGCAAAAATGGCATAAGGTCTTTCTTTGGCTGATTGTATCCTTCAATATCCTTCAATATTTTTTATTATCATCCTTACATATATTTTTCAGTATTCCTCAATATTCTTCGATTGCTGTCTTGTTATATTATTCTGTTATTTTCTCATAATGCCTTGGAATAAAGTCCTTGAGCACTCAGATTGTGTGACCATTGCTCCCAAATCCAAAAGAGCCTGTAGCCTATCCCTGCTGGGCAGTAGCACCTTCCTCTGGGCACGTAAGAGCAATAGAGAAAACCCAACCTCTTCATTCACTGGGAGATCATTGTAGGCTCTGCATTAAAAGAAAGGCAACTTTATTCTCTATATTGAGAAAAAAAAACCTCATCTAGTGATAGGCTCAGGGTGTATGTCTCTGCTTCTCCTCCCTCAATTCAGGTACATCAGTTCAGGAATATCTACAGCAAGTGGCGTAGAAATCGTTCTATTGATTAAATAACAAGTGTTCCAAATATGGAATGGGGCTTTAGGAAAGAGACTCTAGTGATACAGTGGAGAGAATTCACTGACTTTGCCTCAGCCTTGGACTGTTCCCCATCCTTGCAATAGATAATATTAAGTCAGGCGGAGTAGTGAAATGCAATCCCACTCAGTGAATCAGAGAAGAAAGAGCCAATGCTTTCCTTAAATGGCAAGGAAGAATACAGAAAGAAGAGAAGCAGTTGGGGAATGTGCCTTTCTACTAATAAAAGGAGATAAAGAACTATATGCAGTCATATACTTAATTCATGTTAAACAAAATTAATATATTTAACAGAGAGCCTTTGGCCAGTTTATAAAGAATTAATAGATAAGACTTGGTACAAAAGGTTTTTTTCCTCTTCTTTCTAGTCTAGTGCAGTTGTCCCCAGCCAAAATTGTAGCAGTTAAAGTCCACACAGGTACAAGTTGCTGAGGCAGAGAAACACTGGTCTAGGGGAAAGCCTTTGTTTACTTAGACAAAAAGTGATAATGTTGGTTTTTTTTAAAACAATCTATTAATTTGCAATACAATTTTATTTTTTTGTGGAGGGAGGACATTCAGCAGAATCAATATCCAAAGTGAAGTTACTCTTCCTATAGAAGTCAAATGAGTATTTATTAGATAAGAATATGCATGGTGTCTCCTAATCCAAAATGAGAATTCTCTATTTCTAAACAGAGAAATAGAGCTGCTTCTGATCTCTAAATGACTACTCCCATTTATGTAAATGCAAGACACTCCTGAACAACAGCATTTCCAGCTTACAGTCTCTATTTTTGGTCTAGTTTCGACTAGACGTTAACATAAGTACAAACGACTGAGACTTTGGATACATGATTTATCACGAAAAGGAGGACCCCTAGTTTTCGTTTCAAGTCAGTCGGTCAAGGAGTGGTATGACATGTGATCAAGTGTAGGACCTCGTTGTTTTTAGGGGTATCGGTGGTAATTGTGTTTTGTAGTGATGGTAGACCCCCAAAATTCCAGCCATTCCTAGTGTCCTTCCTATTCATGTTTCCAGAACAAATTGCATTTATTTTATCATTTGCAAAATCATCATTGTTGTCAACGCTGCTAACATCGGATGTTTTTGCATTGACAACAGATGGAAATGTAGCCATCTTTTATCTTTTGCTTTTACAGTTAGATGATGCTGGGAGGGGGATGTGAATGAGAGTCCAGCTAGACACAACAACACTATACCTAGCCTGAGAAAAAAGGTTATTGTAACCGTTTAACCTGATAAGAAACAGGTTATTGTAACCTTTTAACCTGATAAGAAATTGGCGGGCTGGAGAACTGAAGAGGAGGCCCTCGCTTCAAGCTAATTGGGGAATGTGATTTATGACTGTTAATTGAAGGAGGGAATTGTGCTTGGATACTATGTGCTCAGGGGAGGGGAATTCAGTTTTTGGCTTCAAATATGCTACTCAAAATAAAGATTCTTTAAGGTAAACAATGCCTCAAAGTTCTTTTGAAGAGTTTAATCTGTCGGAACGATGACAATTGTTTTCTGAGCCAATGCTATTAAAGGGAAGATGCCAACCCATCATTTTCTGTTACATTTAAAAGTTTACTAAAAGGGTCAGGTGTCAGCAATTTTGCAAATTTAGCTAGTGTAACTGTGTTGCATATTGCTGGAGTGGAGGAGAGATGTTTTGAACAAGAGTAACATACAGGAACTAGGAACAGGATGCTGAAGATTTTCTGTAAGGGGACAGAGATAGTTTGTCCTAGAATAAAAACATTATTGCAGAGCTGGGGTGGGCGTGGCCTGCGCTTGACGCATCCAGCCCACGGGCCGCCAGTTTGCCACCCCTGGTCTAGATTGTTCTTCAAAAATGCTGAAGTTATACTGCCATTACTTTCTTTCCACAAAACATTCTTGACTAACTGTAGGGGTAATTAGACATTAACTATCCAGAGAGAGTTTTCCCCAGATATACAAAGATACGTTGATAATCTGGATTTCCCCATCCTTCTTTGAATAGTCCCGGGGATAAAACCTGGAGTTTTGCATACCAGCTCCTCCCCATTTCCTTTCCAGGTGTCTCATTAGCTTTCCCCTCTCCATCTCCTTGCTATTCCAGTTCTAATATTCTTTAATGTAAATTCCCTATTTTGAAGTAAATTTTAATATGATGTAGCTAACTGACAGTAAGGAGAATTTAAGAATCAACTAACTTCCACGAGTTTGTGTACTATGTGAAAGTTTTTGAAACATGATCTACCTATAATTAATTCTGTGGCAAATGCTTCTTCCTTCCTGTTGCTTGAAATATTTTTTTCACTGAATTTAAAGGTTAATGAGAAATCTGTTCATTAATTTGATTTTTTTCATAAATGAGTAACTGAAATTATATCTAAATATTTTATTAATTTTCTCTTTTACATTTCAATTTAAATGCCACATGGGGAGAATATTAACATATGAAAATAAATATATTATTTGCATAGATGAACAGCTAACAGCTAGTACTAAGAAACCTCATTCTCCTTCAATAGTAGATCCTCTCTTAATTCAATACAAGCAGATTTCATTCAGCCATGTTAAATTGATTTAAAAGATTTCCAGTCTCTCTCATTATCAGAGCTAAGAAGATGCCCAGAAGACCATGTAGAAATATAGTTAAACAGATAATTAAGTGAAAACTGCAACAATAAGTCAATAATACAATCTATTAAAACCCAGGAAATTAAAATGTGCTGTTAGTTAGATAACAAAATGCTGCCAACTTTATGGCCTGAAAAAGAAGTAATGTTACTACTGAGAAGGCCATACCATGTCTGTATTTTGGAAAAGTGGTGAAGCATCAAACAGGACACTTGATCAAAATTTCAACAGGAAACCTTTTTTATATATCTCTTCCCCACGAGCAACATTGAGGTGGCCACGCCCACCCTGGCCACGCCCACTGCAACCATGCCCACCCTGTGGCCAAACCCACCCAGTGGACCACACCCACCTGGCACCCGACAATAAATGTGGGGTTTGGGTTGCAGTTTGGGCACTTGGTCTCTAAAAGGTTCGCCATCACTGACTTATACTGTTTGAAGTGCAGTAGGAAAGAGAGATTGCTCTAAGTTGGCCCTGCTGGCATGTAACTTTCTTTAAAAAACCCCAATATTTGCTAAGACATGTTTGCCTGACAAACTAAAGAATGGATCTTCCCCTTTCTGCACATGATGACTACTTTCTTTTCTATTGAATTATATCCTGTTATGTCTTCCCTCTTCCCAAACCTTATTGAATCAATACAGGGTGGTAATCTGCTTTGCTATTGCAATTCTTTTTTCAGCTTCTAAATTATCCCACTCCCCTTTAGAAATTTGTAATTTTCCTTATTATGATTGGTTGCTCAGTCAGCCAGATGTTTAGACAGGATTTTATATTTTTATAATTATGGTTTGTTGCACAATCACCCAGTTGTTTAGATTTGGCATTTTAACCCACCTATCAAGTCCTTCCCAAGGACCTGGGACAGGCATATGTTGTTTAAAGTTTTAAAAGCACTATCTTAGGATGTAAGCTGTTCCAAAAACTGCCTTTTGCAATTGACTAATTATTTCTTTTTCAGTTCCAATGGTGTTCAAGTGGTGTTCCAGATATTTGGGATTGCACCCAAGGTGTCTAGTATTATTACTTTGCTTTTTTGTCACATTCTGTCTACGTCCGTTCACAGGTCTGCATTTTGTAATTTTCTCTAGTTCTTTCCTTTATATTTTGCTGTCTTAAGTTACTGCAGTGTCCATTATTCAGACTTTTTTGTCTTTCTTATCAACTGTTATTAAGACTGTGTTGTTATGTGACAGGTGCTTGTCTGTTTGAATTCTCAAGTCCCAGAACATCTTTGACTTCTTTATTTTCTATTTTATCTATTGTATGGTCTCACCAGTTCGTTTGGAAGCAAATGGTATTTCTTGCAGATCTTCCAATGCACTATTGTTGCTACTTTGTCATGCCAGTGTTTATAGTCAGTGTGTGCGATCTTTTTTTTTATAAATGTTTTATTAATTTTCTATTTTCACAAACAAGTAGACAATGTGATGACTGAGTTCATTAGTAATTCTGTGGTACATATAAGCTTCTTCCAACTAAGTCCAATATTACACCCGCCAGTACATCCTCTTTTCTTCTGGTAATAACCATTTTTCCATATTAAGCAAATACAATTCTTATTATTGTTAGTAAACATACAATTGCATATCAACATTGTTACATTTTTCTAATAATATCAATAATATCAGTTTAAAATATCTTTTCTAGCCAAAGGATATCTTAATTGCATTTGCACTCAATTTCCACTTATTTAATCCATATCGTATTTCCGCTTTTTTCAATTTTAATTTCCCATCCATGTTCAAAGTATCCCAGTCATTTATAATTTCAAAATAAGTTATATTTGGGTAACCAAAAGCATCCCTTATTCAAAGTTCTTAACATATTCTTATTTCCCTTTTCATACCAAGATATAATATTCTGATTACAAATCCTAACTATCTAGTTATAATAATACTTCTATTTCTAACAATCTATTCTTAACATATTCAAACCTCTAATTAATAATATAGCGTCCCCTCTAATAGGTCAAAGCTTCTGTTTCCTTCAATCTTATTCTAGCTTTCTTTCTTTGCCAACTAACTTTCCAAGTCAGTGCATTTAGATCATCAAATAATTCTTCCTCTATTTTTGTATATATTATTTGGAACAAGAGAAACAATTTGGTTAAAGTATTTTTGGAAGAGCTAGCCCGTTGATATTCCCCCCTTCTCCAGTTCCCCACAGTTCTGTTAATGACTTATTCTTCCATTCCATTAGCTCTCCTTCCTTATCATCCAGTATGTTCTGAAACCTTGGTTTATAAAATATCTTTTCTGTTTTCAATATTATCATTGTGTCTTCTGAGTTTTCATTTATCTGAATCTGGTCATTAGTTTCTTCCTTTAGATCGTCAATGTTTGTGTCAGCATTCTCTAGTTTTCCTTCTGTTTTCTGGGTTGCTGGTTCATTCTCTGTAGTTGTCTGCTGAGTTTGTAGATTTAAATTAGAAAATTGTTCTTTTATCTCCTTTGTGTTATTATTAACCTGCTCACACGCTAAAGTAATTGTTTTTGTATTAATTTAAACATGGAGAGAATTTATTTCTGTGTTTCATCAGTATTTTCTTGGTGATACGGCAAGTTAAGGCTACTGGGAACAGATGTTACAGATGGTGTTTTACTATTTAATGCTGAGTATGAAACATCCATTTTATTTTATTTTTTTATAAGTAACCTTTATAGTTTTATCCAACCAACTGTCCATTCCTGAATCTCCCCTAGCAGGTATAAGTAAAATTCAAATTTTCTGTCCAGTAAGAAATATATCCTTTCTGTCCAGGAAGAAAAAAGAACCCTTGAAGGTTGTTTAACAATCAAGATTTATAATCCAAAGTGTTCCATATGTTTCTTCTACAAAAAAAATAAATAAATCCACAATACAGTTCTGAAAGTCAGTATTTATGTTCAAAATTCAGACAGGCCAAATTTAGAATGTTTATCATCTCTGCCACACAGATAAGCAGCCCCCAAGCCTGTTCCTTTTTTCCCAACTGTAATTCTCAATAATAAAAACTTCCAAGGCCAGCCAAAATGTTATCTAGTTCTGGGCTTCAAGCCAGGTTTCTTTTAGGCATAAATAAGTTATAGTGCTGTAATTCACCATTAGATGTCATCAATGCTGCTTTCCAGTTTTTAGATGCAAAACTTACATTGTAAACATTTTAAGTCTTTTTCTTTAAAAAAAGGTCTTAAAAATACTTTTAGTCTCCAAATTTTCAAGTTGTATGTATATATTAATTCCAGATAAGTCTTATAGGTTTTGCCAGTATCCCCAAGTAATTAATTCACCACTTTTCTTTTCTGAGGGAATGGGGTGGACTGGCTTCGGACTGGCTACACGAATGCAGCCAGTCTTTCCCCTGCTGGTTTAGAGGGCTTCCTCGGATCAAACGGGAGGGCTGCCACCCCCCCATGATCAACGAGAGTCCCCTCCTTGCTTGCCGCCTCTACGGGGCGACTTTCGATCCTTTCCAGGGTCCCCCAGCAGGGTGAAAGACAGAGCCCCATCTTCATACGTCTGCATCACCGCCACGTCAAAACCGGAAGTCAGTCTGTGCGATCTTCTTGAAGCAGCTAACTAAGTGGTCTACTGTTTCTTCAGCTTCTTTGCAGAGGGGGCATTTGCTGTCTGTTGTTTTCAATTCTGAGTTTGTATGCCTTTGTTCTTAAGACTTAGTCTTGTGTAGCCAGAATTAGTCTCTTTGTCTCTTTCTTAGCCAGATCTTGTTATATGCTTTGTTTATTATTATTATTATTATTATTATTATTATTATTATTATTATTATTATTATTATTATTATTATTATTATTATTATTATTATTATTATTATGTTCGTCACATAGTCAGCCAGATGTTTACAACTGGATTTGGCATCCAATATTATGCGTCTCTCAATGCATTTGCCTTACTTGGCACAAACTCTCCCACTCTTTTGAAGAAAAGATACCATTATCTTTGGGACAAAGATAAAAGGAAACTCTAATGTTCCAAGTAAAATATTTACATCTAAAATACTATGAAAAGGTACACTCATCCTACCTTCTTTGACTTATGAACCTTTCATTTTTGTAACAACTTCATTTAGTTTCTTCCATATTTCTTAGTCCAACAACCAGTTTCAGTGAGTTACTTGCCTTAGTGAAATAATTATCCAGTTAAATTGACTAATCATTCATATCAATTTAGCATTGGTTCATCAAGCTCTAATCAACCTACACATAAAAATATAGATTTCAATAATAGAAAATCATATCACATTCATCAGGACAAAAACTGTTCATTAAGACCTGAAAGCAGGTCATGAAGTGAGATCTTTTAATTATAGTCTCTTAGCTATGAAATTTGTACTACCATATAGCATTCTTATTTTAGGTGTTTTGTGAAACATTTGTTTCTATATAGCATTTTTTTACTTTTTTGTCTATTTTGTTGTTTTACAAAGTTGTCACCTATAAGTGCTATAGATGGTTATTACTCTTTGTTTTATTACTGATATTCTCGTAATAATAATTTGCAAACCATCTCTGGATTTGTTTTATAGCAGCAATGTAGTGTATACATTTTAATAATGATTACAGAAAACAGCATCTGGGAAGCTTAGCATAATTTGTTTATTATCTGAAAACAAACATCTCATGTTTGAACAACTGCTGGAAATAACATTAAACCTGAAAAATCGGTGCATTTTTAAGCAATCAGAATTGCTTAATGGCTATTTAAATCTATGCGTTATGTGATATTGAAATCATTCCACTGGTTGATGTCAACAGGATTGGAAATAGGTCTGAGGAGGAAAATGATTTCTAGATTTTAACATATACTTGAATGAAGGCATGTTATCTTACAAAAAATGTTTATTTTGAACTTGGAAGTAGACATTTATAGTGGATACAATTTGATTAAAAAGCTTTCTCAGCATAATATGCCTCAGAGTAGTTGAGAGGATAAAATGGGGCAGGTAGAACTTTGCATACTTCTGTACCTTCAGCTCTCCAAAACAAAAGTGAAATATTTAAAAACAAAGTCTTCCCCTCCCCTTTGTTTTTCACTGAGCATTCTGAATGAGAAGTACTTTAGGCATATCACTGACAACCAAATATAGGCATACTTTTTTTTTCTTTTAATTTCAGAAACTTTCAGGGCTTAATTTTGTCACAGCCAAGTAAGCCACTCTTAGGGTCTTACATTATAAATAAGTTCTAAATATATTTGAGATATATGCAAAGATTTATCATAATTGGATGTGCTTTGATTTCAAGAGTCTTTCACAAAAACTGCACTGCTGAACATTGATCTGATAAGGATGTTGTATTTCCATTACACTAAATAGAAAGTAATTGTAATCTCAGTTTCATAAAAGAAAAAAGAAAAACAGCTGAACTCTGTAGGTCTTTGAAAAACACAAATAATGTATTTTCTGTGTTCAACTGATTGAATATAACTTCTCACTTTAAATAAGAACTGAAGAAGACAGTTAGTGAGTCATTACAAAGGCCTACCAATTCTAGCTTCAAAGCTATTAGGAAAGTCCATCATATAGGAAAAACCATAAGCAGGAAAGCAAACCCTTTTCATTTTGCTGCTTTTCATCATATTATCTCTAAATCTGATGTTCCTATATGCAATAGAAGATACAAAGCATTTTAATAAAAGACAGGACTGGCATATACTGCATACAGCAGAGATTTATTTGATACTATTGAATATATAAAAAATTATTAGCCAATTATATGTAACAGTACATCAGACACTTGAGGTTTTTTTTGTCATATATTTATTTTGATGCTGTTTGCATCCTTTAGAAAGGTAAACATTGACTTTATACAGCAGGGGTGTCAGACAGCCGGCCCGTGGGCCAGTTTCATCATACCGAAGCCGCACCCACCCCATTGCTGGCAATGCAAAAAGAGTCGTGACACATCGCGACACGTCACGTGATGTGGCGAGTTTGACACCCTTATTATACAGAAATTCATTGCCATTGATTTTGACAGGATGATATTTGTTTATGACAATGATAAATGAGGAATCAAAAACCATCCAACCTTGTCTGGCTAAAAGGTCTCCTTTAATGAAGAGATAATTTGTTGCCATGATAGTGAAAATTACTAGTGAAGCAAAATTTTAATTTGATTTTGAATATTAATTATAATAATAGAACTTCCCTGAATACTTTTTTAAAGGATGGGATTGGAAGATAAATTCTACAGTGAAGGAAACTATATGGTGAGCAAATCAGGAGATATCCACAGATATAGCAAGTCTTCCAACATGCTAATTTCTAATTGATCAACAAAGTGAACGTTGATGTGCCATTTTTGCCATTTTTAAGGAATCTGGAAATGTTGCAAAATATTTTTCCAAGTCTTCTTCTATGTATGAGAATTGAACACTGCCAAAATTGTTTTCTTCTTAGAGTTTACAGTTTGAAGCAATGAAGTCATAGTTATAGTTGGCTGAATATTTTAGCTCAAAGCAGAGACACAGCCTCAAATTATGATCAGAAGAACTGAAGAGTATAGACAACTTTTGGTTAATCTTTCCAGAAAGTAAGGCCCAGGGCAAAGGAATTTGCAAAACACTCATCTACTTCTGTCCCCTGGGGTAAGGAATCACCACTTACCAGCACTCTACTTGTAAAATTGCCCTATGGAGGGAAATCTGTTTCTGCTTTTATCTAAGGTCGCTATGTTTATTCTATAGTCCAATATATAGTAGTGGCCAAAATTGTGGAAACCTTTTGGGAAAAGTGTATTTTTGAGGTTTGATGGCTAATACCACTTTTTTTTTAGTAGTACCATAAAATTATGTATCAATGGAAAGATAATTTAATCAAGAATGTAATGCAACAAAGTTTGTTCAATTATCTGTAGTGTATTCTATGAAAAGCTATAGCCAAATACCATAAAAAGGAAGCACAACTTGCTTAGGTTGATATCAGATAGCTTTTCTTCATCTGATTGTAGCCAATGAGCATGAGTGTTTAGCTAAACTTTAGAGAGCCAATCAGGTGTCATCTTGTTTTGGCAATGAGCCAATCAGATCACAGTAGGATTCAGTTATTGATGTCATGTATTGAAGCTGAGAGGAGGACATTTGTCAGTGTGTTATGTGATTGCTATCAAGTTGATTGGGGTTTTTTATGTTCTTTCATTTAGTGAGCTTGTAAAACATAATAAAATTAAAGTAATGGTGCAAAGAGATGACTGGTTGCCCAGAAAGCAATATAAAATAGTATTATTAAGTGAACAAGATTACAGTTATAAAGAAATTAGAAGAAAAATTGGTGGAAACTTAACCAAAGGTGGCATTTCTACTGTACACTTTTCCCAAAAGGTTTCCACAATTTTGACCATTACTGTAGTGAAAATGATGGATTTTATATATAAATGGAACAGCAGCATGAACTATAGGTAGTCCTCGAGTTATAAACATAACGGAGTCTGCCCATTATGGTCATAAGTCACGATTGTTGTAAAGTGAATTAATCATGTGACTGATCTGATTTTACAACCTTTTTTGTGGCAGTTGTTAAGCAAACTAATTAAGCAAACATGGTTAGTTATGAGCTGGTTTTATCAAAAACTGGAAGTAAATGACGGGTTTTAACAAAACCATTGTAAAACAAAGTCATGTGACTTTGAGACATTACAAACAAGTGTAAATGCAGCCCGATTGCTGAGTACACAAAGTGCAGTCGTGTGACTGCAGGAAGGGGAGGGTCGATCGTCAGATTCTAGGTCACAAGTACACACACACCCACCAGGTAGATCTATTGTAACTCTGAATGATCCCAATAGAAGAGAATGTTTATACCCAGGGTTGAACTGGGAGGTGGGAGGTCCTTGATGCTCTCTGAGCTTGGCTGGTGGTCAACTAGTCAAATGGTTGCTAAGTGTCTGGTCATAAGTTGAGGACTGCCTGGATGTCCCTTTTATTTTTCTAGTTATACAGTGTTTCAATGTTTTATATCCATAAGTACATGATAATCAAGCTAAAAATGAACTATATGTCTGATTAAAATATTTGTGAGATTAGTAAGCAAACCCATTTCTTCTCAGAGATGAACATTTGCAACCTTTCTTTTCCAAAATGAAATAAGAAATCTAAACACAATTTTTGACTTCAGATACATGTCCAAAATGTAATCCATGGGAACTGTGTAGGCAAGTAGATCGTATAAGTAACAAGCCTGAACTTGCCATGTCTGGAAGATTCAATTCATGGAGTTGTTAGTAAAAAGCATCTGGCAATAATTGGTTAAAGAACTTGCTGTTCGGGCAAAAGGGTGTGGCAGGAATAAAAAGCAATTTCTGGAATTCTAGACTAAATGTTGTCTCCATACCAGTCTCTCTCAGTCAGCAGATTAAAGTATTCTTCAACTTCTTCTTTTTAACTTTAATAAGAGCAGCAATGTCTGCTGACAGAATGAGGATTAATGCATTGATGTCCTTTTCTCTCTTTTTTTGGTGATCATTTTTTTAAAAGTTAGTATAAAATACAAATAAAAAAAAGAATAGGAAAAAGGGAAAGGGGAAGAAAGGGAAAAGAAAGGATGCAGGTAAAGGGTAAAAGAAAAAAGCATAGACTTCCAACTTCTATCAGTGCAATAAAGTACAGAATAGAATTACAGCCTTAATTTTTTACTTTAACTACTTAACAAATGCTAGTCATTTTATAACAGTCTATATTAATTAGCAAAACTGAATGTCAAGAGTTCATTTTTTCTGTCTTAAGTACAATGTCCTGAAGCAATTTCCAAGTAGAAACAAAACTGGATGTTTCTTTTCTCTAAAGCAGTCAATTTTGCCATTTTTGCTAGCTCCATCACTTTTTCCATCCATATTTTTGTTGTGGGAATTGATATAGCATTGGCATCTTTTCAGTATGATCAGAGATATATAAACACTTTTCTATATAAATTATATAGAAAAACAGATTCAAAAGCAGAATAATTTAGCATCCTGAGATTTCAAGTGCATTTCAATAATTATTATTTTTGATAGGGCTGGGGAGCCTATAGCCTATAGTTAGATTTTGATGAATGAAAACAATTACAGTAATATTCTGTCCCACACATCTGGAGGGTACTAGATGGCAAAAAGTAACTAAATGGCACTTTTACTAAGAAATAGGTTGCATTGGATTTAATGGAAATACTTCCTAAATAAGTGGGCCTAGAAGTACAACTTTAGTACCACAGTTCCATTAGTGGCCTGATTCATTTAGAAGGTGCACAGATCACACATTTGTTCTCTCCAGTAACTGGAATATTACCTCCTTTACAGAGATGTGATTAAATATTACACTAAAAACTTGTTGAATTGTAATAGTGCTTGACGTAGTCAGTAATAATCAGAAAAGTTTCTTGCACAACTTCACAGTCCATTATGTATAGAGGAAACAGCAGCATTCATCATCCTATTCCAAGTAATTGTTATTCCCTCTATTGTGCTTAGCTTTTACTCCTTTGAGACTAACCTTGTCTAATTTTATTACATTTAATTATCCCAGTATCTTCGGGAATTGGCCATGCTGGTTTCCCATCCCTGCCTTAGATCAATAATTTGCATGGTCAAATGACGTTCCATGTGAATAGAGATGGAAATAAAGCATTGGAACAAAATCGGCTATAGACATCCACAGCGGACCAAAGTGAATGAGATGTGTGTTTGAAAGAGTGAGGTCGGTGCTTCTTTAAAAATGGAAGGAGTACTGCTGAAAGGTAACTGCTCAATTCTAATCTATTGCAAAGACCGAGCCCGGACTTTCCTTTTATTGAGAGTCACCAGCTTGATAAAGGAGAATGTGGACGGGTTGCTAATCTGGTCTGCCATATTTATCTCCACATAGCACATTCTTTATTGGTTCTAAATGAAGCAAAAATGAGAAAATATTTTTAATCTCCAGTGCACTCTCTTGCGTCTCTCTGATTCTTGGAAGAGAAAAGGGGGGAAAAACTACCCAAAATACTGGTTTTGAAATGTCTCTGTGTTGACAGAACTGGATATTCTAGAACACGTATAAAGAAGTGGAAACTGCATTGAGAGATGATGATTATATAAATATATAATTTTATAGCAAGGAAAAGGAAGTATAGGGCCTTTTCAGTATATGGAAATCCTTCCCCATGAAAGGGATGCTTGTCCCTGGATAATGCATTTCAATAAAAGAGAGTATGTTACTTTAAAGCTAGATAAATGATGCAGATTTATTCTGATTGCCTATTGACAGATTGTAAATCCCAGTTATTTGTCTTGAAGAATTTCAGATTGCATGATGCAAATACATAAACAGTTTTTAGAGTGAGTTATTATTTGGCTCCTAAAAATATCAGAAGAAAGGAAAGGGGATATTTTCTTGGATTTGTGCTGTCCTTGGTGTATATTTACTGTACCTGTTTATGTGTACTTAAAATAGTAACAAGCTGCAGTAGTATCAGTACTAGTCTAAAACAAAATGCAAAAAGCCCTACTGCTGCTTTTCAATGTTTGCTTTATCAACAGTGTAACGCAGGCAAGGAAGCATTCACTCAAAGCAGCTACATTCACAGGTAAATTGTCTCTTTGTCCTCTTTCTTCTCTCTGCCCATTTTAAATGCCATAGCCATAATTTCTCAGAAATGCAACTGCCTCAACTTAGTGTTTATTTATGTATGCTCAATTAGAAGTTCTCCCCAATCTTTGCAAGCTCAGCCCTTACTGTGAAAAGAGTTGTTAAACTTGACATTTATATTTGAAAGTAGCCAATTTTTATTTTTTCTTATTTTTTTCTCTTTTGAAAATGGTTTTTGTTTTCTCAGGAGCAGAGTGGCAACGTTTCTTGGACTACTCAGAGCCGTTTCAACTCAAGAGAGCCTCTGCAGAGAGATGATACAACATTGCAGAGTTTCTGGAGAGCTGTAGGGGAAAAGCACAGCTGTGCCCAATGGGATAGGAGAAATATCCGTATCTTTGCCCAGCAATTCTCCGGATTGCCAAGTCTTCATAATATGGAAGTAAAGTGAAGCAAAATAATATTGCAGATTGTGCCATCACTGACAAACCTAATGATGGCCATACCTTTTTAAAAAAAGAATTGGAGAAAACAGAAGTCTTTGCTACAATTATAAAATTTCCAGTATCTCCCATTTGCAGTGGGTATGAATTTTGCCAGCTCAGGAAATAATGTTTCTTTTCCCCGCTTTTCTACTTCTCATAACCCTTATGAATATATCCTCAAGATTCTTTTAGAATTTACAGCACAGGAGAGCAGAAGATTTATCTGTTCAGAAAATACCCGATTAAGGATTATTTAGGGATAATCTGCTTCTTTTTTATTAAACATTTAACTTCCATTTGAAGTCATTTTAAAGCCAATTCACATCCATTTACATTTCAGAGAAGCATCTTTGCCAGCCTCAGCTGGAACTACCCAGAACTCAGTTTGTGGCTGTCAGGATTACATCATGTTCATAAGCACTGAGCTGTTGTTTTCCTCCTATTAAATCCAATAGGCATTTTATTTGACCAAACATGGCAACATGGACGCATGAACTAGATTTACACATTTCACAAAACAATATTTATTTCTGCTTGTTGACTATTATATACCAAACTGTTTGGGTTGTGCATATTAGTAAGACATGGTTTATCACCACAGTGGTGATAAACCATGCATATTCAAGATCAGCACTAAATAAATCACATTATGGGTTTACAACCTTCATGGGTTTACAAAAAAAATCCTCTTTTTGAAGTAGCATATGAACAAGACTGCAATAACACCACAGACACACACATACACACACACACACACATGGGGGAGGGGGAATGGACGTGGACATAGGAAGCAGCAAGTGAGAGCCAGCCAGCCTTTGAATTTAAATTATAAATTTCTGAAAACATAAATAATAAAAATCTGAATACAAGTTCTAGCCATTATATATAAGCTTATTTTCATTATTTCTTAAGTGAACTTAGTACTTTAGTAGGCAGAAAAAATAAACTTACAGTGAAAATATATATAGAGGATAATATCTAACTTAATTTCCAGTGAAGCTAATTAAAATGAATATTTCATTGTTTATGGCACTGAAAATGAAAAAGATGACAATATTTGTGCTGATAATGTGCTACATTAGAATTTATAACAGCCACAAAATGTTAGTTTGCAAGTAGTGACTCAATATTTGATACATGCTAATATATATGCAAAATATATGTAAGCAGGCCTTTTTTTGTCATAGAACGCCCAGAACGGAGTTCGGGCACCTTTTTTGAATGGAACCTTGTAGGGTAGGCAAGGCAGGTTGTATGACAGGTGTGAGTTCTGGCACCTTTTATTTATTTTTTTCAAAAAAAGCACTGTATGTAAGTATATATCTTACATATTTACAAAATTAGAATGGTTTCAACTGAAGTTACTCAGTTTTTAAATACTGGGTTTGCTTACTTGCTTGCAGTCAACAACTCTTGTGCTTTCTTTAGAACTGATTTATAAAAAGATAGTGATAAAAAAGATAAATAAGCAAACTCCTCATATATTTTAGTTATTTTTGTTTAATTATCATTGCACAATTGCACAGTTAGAAGGATGCATTAGGTATTTGAAAAAGATCTTTACAAACCTGATAATGTGCAAGTATATTGTGATATTCATACTGTATATTCATAATACACATACACAACACAAACAGAGAGCACATTAGCAAACAGGAAAGTTTTGCTTTCTATCATAATTTACAAAGTGCGTGCAATGTTTGTCTTCCTGCCTGAAAAGAACTCAAACCATATCTGCTGCAAGTGGTATCTATGGGAAGAATTTTCTGAGAAGAATATATAGGATAGTACGTTTCAGAAAAACAGATTTTGGTGAACTCTGAAGGAAGGTAAATCAGATCACATAACTTGAAATTCTGAGACGGAAAAGTGTCCAAGAATGATGGAAATCCTATGAAATGAGATATTATAAGGTGCTGTATTTCAACAAAAAGAAAAAAAATGGGAAACTAAAAGATGCTAGCATGAAGATATGTAGTTTTCTGAAATGTTGCAATTAACAGGAGTCACCATAATTTTGATGGAATTATTTCCTTCTTTTATTGCATTAATAGCTTAGATCAGGGGTCTTCAGACTTGGCCCTTTTATGACTTGTGGACTTCAACTCCCAGAATTCCTCAGCCAGTGTGCCTGGCTGAGGAATTCTGGGAGTTGAAGTCCACAAGTCATAAAAGGGCCAAGTTTGAAGACCCCTGGCTTAGATGATCAGAGAATACTGAAGATATAGTGAATCCACAAAACTGTCAGCAAAGACAATTGTGATATTAATAAATCTTAACAAAATAATAAAATATGGCCTGGATGAAATAACTATTAGATTGATGCAGTATTAACTGACATCATTGATTTATGGTTTATTAATGAAGAAAATACACTATGCCAGGTTTCCCCCCCATCTTTTTCATCATTTTTAAAAATAAAATAACGATAAAGTAAGAAAGCAGAAGTCAGTAAATGCATATCAATAATCCTATAGTTCTCCCTTGCTTCCTGTATTTGTCTTCAAAGGAGCTTAGAATATAGTAGATTACTGTATAACCTAAATAATCTTCAAGGGTGAGCTCTGATTAACCCTGCTGATAATGTTACCAATTCTGCTAAAAATTCTGCTATTGAATTCTACAGAGTGAACTAAAGCTAAACATAGCTCTCACAGCCAGCAACTTTTGGATTTACTTCCTGATGTTTTTAGTTTCTTTTCAGTCTTTGTATATCTGTGCAAGCTTGATAGATGCTATGCTGTTGCCCTTCTTACTCGATGATTCCTGTTGTGATTCCCCTTTAGTGATCTTGAATCCCTCTGAACATGCATATCTTCACTAGCCCCTCTTTGTTTACTAGCTATTTTTTTTCTTTTCTTCTTCATTTCTAACATCAACTTTCTTCTCAGCTTCTTAGTCCATTTCAACTCCTCAAACCCACCCTGTATGATTCCCTTTATCTTGTTTTCTTCCCTCAGACTCAGGGGATCAGCTACAAGTAGAGATTGTATATTGGGATGGTCAAGAAGAGGGGGTCAAACTATTCTCCAAAGCATCAGAGGGCAGGACAAGAAACAATGGTTGGAAACTGATCAAAGAGAGAAGCAATCTGGAATTAAGGAGAAAGTTCCTAACAGTGAGCACAGTGGAACAGCTTGCCTTCAGAAATCATGGGCGTTTCATCACTGGAGATTTTTAAGAAGAGACTGGACAGTCACTTTTCTGAGATGGTATAGGTTCTCCTGCTTGAGCAGGGGGCTGGACTAGAAGACCTCCAAGGTCCCTTCCAGCTCTATTCTATTCTATTTAACAGGTTTGGCACATGCTTACCTTTTCATTCTCCTTCACCCGAAGAATGCTCGTTAATGGCTCTACTTCAGCTGGAAGCGAATATATTTATGTATTTATTTGTATTCTGCTTTATCATTTTTACAAATAACTCAAGATGGTGAACATATCTAACACACTTTCCTCCTCCTATTTTCCCACAACAACCCATAAGGTGCATTGCATTGAGAGAGAGTGACTGGCCCAAAGTCAGCTACTCAGCTTTCATGGTTAAGACAGGACTTGAATTCATGTTCTCTCACTTTCTTGCCTGGCTCTCATTTTTCAATACAACAAATTTTCCAATAAAATGCTTTACTACTTATTTTCAGAGTAATTTTGCTCCAAGAATTAAATATTAATGAATCTCCTTATCAAAAGATTTCTCATAATTTACATTCCTAGAAATAAAACACCTTTTCTGCTATATGTTATATCAAAATCTTCCCATGTCTACAAATATATCATAGCTTTCCAACATGACCCATAAAGTATATTTCATTACATATATTGATAGCTAATAAAATATAAACAAATGTTATTTTTAAAAATATTTTCTTCAAATCGTAATCTCAATTTAGTTAAAGAAAACCCTGGTCCATTATCTCAAATTTTGTAAGTAAAGTATTAATTTGAAGGAAATATTTGGTATTAACATAAGAATACCTCAGAGCTATAAATCAAGTGAGCGATAATGTTAATTTAAATAACATTTTCTCCCCGAAAACTTCAAGGAATTTTAACTCATCTGTACCCATTCATTCGATCTTTTCTAAAATATTCAACATATTTATTTCACATATGGGGTATGTAAAATCCCAAATATTGAATATAGTCGTAAAAACTACAAAGTCCATTAAAAAAAAACCTTTATTGATATTTAGGTTCATATATTAAATGAATGACCCATTGGGAACCCCATATCAAAACAATATACCTTAGGCTTATGTGCAAGCCAGAATTTGAAAACATTTAATACGTGAGTAAAATGATTTGGCTGAGATCGGCATATGTGGGATTGATTTGGTTAGGTTGTAGGGGTGATACTGAAACATAATTTTATCTTATTTAACTATACTCCAATTTCATTTTAAATTGTTTTTATATAGGATTTTATTAATAATTTGTGTTTGGAACTCTGTATTTTGATATGGCCTATGTGCTAATCAATAAACTAAACTAAAACCTAATAGAAGTAAACAATATTTATCCCAATTAATTTTATAAGCAAAATGTTTTCCAAAACATTGTACTACCTTTACAAAATTATGCAGAGATAAGAATACTGTTCCTAAATTGCCAAAATATCATCAGCATATAAAAACAATTTATTTCCTTTCCCTGCACTTATTAAGTAATACACTTAATATATAAAAACTGTCTTACAATGGTGGTCAGAGGTAAAAAGGTCAAATAGCAAAGGTAAAAGCAGATAGCCTTACTAAGTGCCACATAACTCAAGTTTGCATATAATAAATCTCAATCCACTGAACAAAGTCCCATGGAAAGCATATCTAATTATCACTAGTTTTAAAAAATTAATCAGAATCAAATTAAATCATTTTTTCAGCATCTAAAGATACTATACAGAAGACTCCATTCCTTGTTTAAATCCAGTACAGTATATCAAAAACATGTTTGATGATCTTTGATAAACCCAGAAAGGGAGGCATGAATTGAATTATTATTATTTATTAAATCCATATGCCACTTGATTCCCAGCAACTTTGGGCGGTTTACAAATGATTTGAAACATGAAAAATATGAAAATAAAAACCAAAAAACAAAGAGCCTGAGTAAAGGGCCTTTGAATCATCAGCATAGCGGGAGCCATTCCAAACTTGGGAGGGCATCTCATTTCTGAGTACAGGCCCTGCTGCAAAGAATACACACTTTGGGATCCCAATCAGTGGCACTGCTTAATTGAAGGAACTCAAAGTATGCCAATCCTGCCAGATTGAATCCACTGGGCAGATAAACAATGTAAAATCTTCTGCAACCATCTAGCCCAGTGGTGGCGAACCTATGGCACGGGTGCCAGAGGCGGCACTCGGAGCCTTCTCTGTGAGCACACATGCCGTTGCCCCAGCCTTGTCTCCCCCCATTTATTTATTTATTTATTTATTAATTGCATTTATATCCCTCCTGGAGAAGAGTCACCCCCGAGCGTGGCCCACGCAGAGCAGTGCAGCCAAGGACATGGCAGCCAGGCAGCATAGACAAGACCCTGCCCTGCCTTATCACGCACAATTGATGCTGCGGGGTGCGGGCAGAGGGCGTGGCTGCCATGGCGCTGGGCGATCTGCAGCAGGCCCTGGAGGCGATGAGTGGTCCTGCGGGCAAGCGGGGTTGGGGCGAAGCAGGGATGGAGTGGAGGCGAGGCCAGTTTTTGGGCACTCGGTCTCTAAAAGGTTCGCCATCACTGATCTAGCTAATATAGTAGTTAACACCTCAGAACTGACCTTAATTAATGAAATAAAGCTATAACTAGCACAAAATTTAGGATCTTTCTCTAGTTTTAAAATCAACCCTATTTATATTTCTTAAAGTAATGATAGCAGTTCATACTTCTTAAAAGATTCATTGTATATATCCAAAAATATAGGACCCAGCAACCTTGCAAAATGCCTTATAAATAGACTGTACCTCCACCCTGGTCTTAAATCTTCCAGATTTGTTGGGAAAATGTTGGGAATGACATTAGGTCAGCTCTAACCCCAAGGTACATTTAGAAGATCAAGAACAGGATTGTCAGTTCAGTCAAAGCAGTCTTTGGTCCTCTACCTCTCTGGAATTTCACATCCTCCACAAGGACCCTTGCCCCATATTTGCAAGCATGAAATAGAGAAAAACAATAAAAAGGTAAATTGTAGAATATGATGATAGCCAACATAGATTTATGGTCCACTTTGCAACACAAAGCTCTTCTAGTGCTCTCTCTCTCTCTTTTTCTCTCAAACTCCTAAGTTTTTTTTTTGCCAACTATGCTACTTAGTCCCATTTTTCGTATCTTGACACCCCTGCCGATGTAGAAGGTACCTGTAAGCACACTTTCTAGGAGGTCAAACCCTGACTTGCCCGTGCTTGCTTGCACGCACAAAAACGCCCCCAGGATGCGCCTCTTATACCCTCCCCTCCCCACGATACCCAGCAAAGCTTCCTCTCTCCCACTTTCCCGAGGGCGGGGGAGAAAGTAACACACACACACACACACACAAAAGCTTTTAACCCTTCCTCTCCCGAGGAGGCCCGGCCGCTTTGCTTTAACCCTTCGCTTCCTGCGCTTTATTCGGATCCCCTCCCCCAAGCGGGTTGGCCAGACAAGCTGCAGAGCCGCCCGGCACCCTGATTTGCCCGGGGGCGAGTGGCGTAAAAAGTAGCAACAGCAGCGAGAGCAACTGAACGCTCCTCCCCTTCCCCAGCCCGGCGGCGGCGGCGGCGGCGACAGAACAAGGAGGGCGCAGAGCGTAGACATGGCGGCTAACATGTATCGAGTGGGAGGTATGTGGGGGTCCTTGGCGGACGCGCCACGCGCCCGGGGCTCTAGTTTGCATTCGCCAGAAGGGCCTGGCTCCGAGCCGCGAAGGGACGGAGATATCGGGGGGGGGGGAGGAACAGGAAGGAGGAGAGGGGCGTGCAGGTTGGAAGCCGAGCTTAGCCCAACACCCGCCTCTTGTCCCCCCCCCCGGGAGAACCAGCCCCGTGGTTCGTTCCAACGAGAGAACCTGACGAGGGAGGCCACCACCCACCGTGGCGAGGAGATGGTGGTGGTGGTGGTGGTGATGATGATGAAGAAGGGGGAAACCTCCCCCCCCTTCGCGCGAAGCTCAAAGGAACCCCTCGCTCGGGAACTGCAGTCACCGGGCTAATGCTTGGGGAGGGGGGCGGGAAGGGAAATCGCGCATCCGAAGTGAGCTTCGGATTGGAAACCTTTCCCTCCCTCCCTCCCTTCCTTTCTTTCTTAAGTGTGGGAACTCTCAGGCGTCCTCGGCCGTGAAGAAACGCTCTCTGAAAGCAGGCAGGCGGCCTTCCCCAGTTGGTCCTTCTGTCGTTGAAGGGCGGATAATGCAGCAGGGCCCAGCGTGCTTTGGTATCGCATCCCCTCGCGCGTTGATTTGCTTGTCAGTTCCATTCTTCAGAGTGATGAAGCAGTTTAAGCGTTGGCCTAATACTAGGTAGACTTGGGTTCAAAACTCCATTCAGCTACAAAACGTGAAGGGTTATTTTGGACTGTTCCCTACCTTTCATACCAGCTGCTGCATAAAATTGGAGGGAAAAGAAATAACCAGTGTACTATCTTGAACTCCTGGATATAAGGAAAGACGGGATATAAATGTGATGTATAGAACAAGCATGCTAACAAATAGTTACCCTGTGGTAAGATGAGTGGCCAATACATGTTATAAATAAATAAATAGAGGGTGTTAGAATTGAAATTCTAGCAAGTACATCCCATCAGCAACAGACAGCTGAAGAAATGACTTATAAAAGTTATCAATGTAGTAGACTTATTTTTAAAAAATAAAAACTATTATACTATTCACTCAGTTGAAAATAATTTATAGTAGAATGGAATGTTCTTTCATCAGGGCATGATTAATCTATAAAATCTGCTACCCAGAAAGCTGAGATGGGCTCCATGGAAAATAAATGTGACAAAATGCTAATCTTAATGGCTTCTGTGTAGTATCTAGTATGCTGTAGTTGGAAATAGGATGAACTTCTAACCATCCATTACCTATGTCGGTATGTTAGTTTGTGAGTTGTAAAAAAAAGTTAAAAGGCTACTAAGCAATCATACTTGCTAGCTGCCATAGAAATAGTTCAGATCACATTCCGCTTTAGGTATGAAAGCCAGCTGGATGACTTTGGCCTAGTCACTTTCTTTCAGCCCATATCAGCCTCAGCGAGTAAATTAGTTAGTCAAGTTTATTTTTTATTTTATTTACTAAATTTATTTGCTGCTCATCTCGCTGTAAGATTACCTGTTGCAATGGATGAACCAATGGATCAACCCTCAAATTGATCTGAAAAAAAGCAGACCTTGTGGGAAATTCCTTTGTGGGAAACACACTAGGAAGAAAAAATGTTTTGTTTCCTTCTCAGATCCATTACAACTTGAAGCCATCCAATCAAGAATCAATAAAAACTTACTGTGAGTGCCCAACTTTACCCCAGATACCGTTCTTCACCTTAAAGTAGAATACCTTTCTGTAGCAGCTTATTTGAGAATCAGCTGCCTTAAATAATGGATAAATCAAAGTTTCTGGAGTGAGTCATTAGTTCAGCATTTCCATTGTATAGACCTTTCTTCCGATGGGCTCTCTATATCATTCCTAATATTATTTGGCCCCAAAACAAGAAGTCAAACAAGGATTGATCTGGATTTTCAGAATGATACATTCAGAATTTCTTCGTACTATTTCAGGACCTTTTTCATAGCTAGTTCTGATCCTGAAATACTTCTGTAGCAGATATATTGCATATATGAAAACATACTAATGGGGTTCAGTGCCTATCTTCTAAAATGGACGGCTTATGTTGAATGCTTATGTATTTTCCTAGAGGCCACTATTGAGTAGTACATGTTTTACTTCTTTGTCTCCTTTATTCCATTTTGTATGTGGAATTTATATCTTCGTTTTTCACCTGCTGTGTTAGTTGATCAAAAAGTGAGAGTTGTTCATTTCTTACTCGTACATTATTCAATGAAAATGTCAAGAACCAGAATAAAGTTATACTTAAATACTGTTGGCTTTAGGAGATTGTAAGCCTGGTCTTTATTCTGGTTAGATGTATATGATTATTTCCAGTGTTTTTTTTCCAAAAAAAAAAAAAAAAAAAGTGCCGGAACTCACACAAGTCATACAACCCACCTTGCCTACTCTATAAGGTTCCATCCAAAAAAGGTGCCGGAACTCGTTCTGGGCGTTTTATGAGAAAAAAAGCCCTGATTATTTCTAATGGCTTTAGATTATCATCATCACTCTTTATTATGCACTCTTCTTTTTTGGTCCCTAAGTTGTACAAAAACAAATATTTTGCCAATGGAAATGAAAACTTGAATATGAAATAGTGTTTATCATGAGAAGGCCTTTTCTGGTCATAGCTGTTTTGCAATTGTGTGGAGAAATGTTACATTTTATGAATATAATATAAACCCAAGTTCTTATAAGTTTATCAGTTGAAGGATGATTTATACATAGCTATATAAACAAATTGGGACAATAGATATTAAAACATTGAAAGAAATGCCCCTCTCACTAATATTTCTAAAGCAAAAAGGAAAGGTGGACTTGACTTTTCTCAGGTACAGTCTTACTCTATGTGCTGGAGGTTTGCTTTCTTTAGTAAAAAAAAAAAAGCCTGTTGAGAGAAACATACCATCAATATTCACTACAAGGCAAAGAGAAATAGGTCCATCTGTTCAGGCCATAGCTACATCCTCAAATAATGACGATAGAAAGTAATAGTAAATTGGAACCAAAGCAATACGGAGAAATGGAAGAGGTGAATGAAAGAACTGTCTTGAAGAAACAGAAGCAATGGAGGAGTACAGAGAAACTATAGTTTAATTCTTGAATCTGGGGTTGGAGAAATCAATTTTATAGATCCAACAGATGGATTCCTGTTTTTGTTTTTTTTTTTTACTCAAGATAGATACTGAGGATCAGGACAAACAACAGAATTTAGCAGCACTGCCATATGTTCTGAGATCCTTTTCTTTTTGGGGGAATGTTATGGGTACTTCTGATGTTTTCCCTGTCCATTTAAACATTCCATTAAAGGAATTTCCAATACAATTTGTGGTGTTTCATCTCGAGCACACATTTAGCACATTTTGCTGTTGGTGACAATTAGACATCATATTTGTTCCTAAAATTAAAAAGAAAAGAAGTAGCAACACAAGCATCCATGATGCCAAATCTGGCCAGAGGTGTGTCACGCTTTGGTGATGAGCTTGACATGGGATTACTGTCACTCCTTTTATGGTTATATGTAGACTAGCTCAAGACCAACAGGTTCTTCCTGCTTTTAGTAAAATTTGTTGGAATAGCGTGCTGATTGGCTTTCTTTATGACATGAAGCCAATCAACACACTACTCTGATAGCTGCCTTTCCCCTGTTGCTGAACAGCATTTCAAATGTACAGGTTGAAAAGAAAAAAAATAGGAAAGTCATTAACTTCAAATATTCTCCAGATGTGTTTAATTTCCATCAGTTCCTGCCTGTATAACGAGTGACAAAAAAAATGGTAGGAATTGTAATCTAAAATTCTGGAAGGCATGAAATTACACATTTATTCAGACGATTTGGGAGGTCACAGATAGAATTGGTAGTCACCCTTGACGTTTTGTTAAGCATAACGTAAACTTCGATCTCTACACATTATATCTCTTTGTTTTATTTTCTTTCACATTGTTTAATGAAATATAGGTGGGGTATGTCTAAAACAAACTCGTTCGAAAAGAGTGTTGTATGAGAATTATAATATAACCCATCCATGCTTTTTTAGAATTAAACCTAATAAATTTAAAAGGAAAGTATTCCCTAATCAATGTGTTTAGGTTGTGGCTCTAAATCCAGCTGGGCCGAAATTTGTTTTTATTTGCATAAGTTTCATAAATCATACCTGAAGGATGATGAAGCAAATTCATGCAGCATTGTCCCAAGATAGCAATGGGAATATATGATAATTGAGTTCCTTTAGGAAAAAATGTGTCTATAACCCTTCTTAACTGACAGTGAATTTTCATCTCTAAGTTGTATTACTTTTTCTTCTTTCACCTAATTCTCCCTTTCGGGCTTGATGAAATGTAAAGGCTGCCCAGAATTACTTTTTTGTGAAACTTGTAGACATGTATATTTTATAAATAAAAAAAAAAGTATTTGTTGTGTATGGAAAAGTTTCATTGTTTTAATTCCTGTGGCAATTTTACTAACTAATATAATGTATGACAATTTGATCCTTCCAGCCACAATTTTACTTTCATTCCTCATCCCACTCTCCAAGGTGATACACTATTGTGATTAACACAGTTCATATGTGTGGAGATTGTGTTGTGGACAATTAATAGTATCTCTGTAGTGTTTGTTATGTTGCTAAGTGGCCATGCGCATGCTTCAGCGTTTGCCCAGTTTATTAACACTTCTGCTGTTGCTCTGGTCCTTTTCAGCAACTTCTAAGTTAATCAAACCAAGCATGTTTCACCAGATACTGTGTTTTGCTAATCATCACTTTATTCACTGAGTATTAATTTATAATTTTTATATCTTATTCTGAGATCTGACGATGCCAGTATCCTCTTTGTTTTTATATGTTGTATTTCTGCGCATCTTCATAAAATTAATCTATATGTTCTAGTACAGTGTTTTAGCAAGTAATATTACATCTAATTGCAGTAAAGAATGTTTGATTGTTTCCTAATGGAAATAATGCTTTATTTTATGAAAATCTGAAGGAAGGACTTGGAAATAAAAGTTTTACTACTGATTGTCAAAACTAGTTCAGTTCAGGTTTGTGCCCTATGTAATTTTTTTTTCATATTTTCATTAGTTTAGAATTTCAGATTAGAATAAAAATGGGCTTTGGTGATGTAATGTGCAATTACAAGATATTTTATATAGCAATAAATGCCCTTATTTAGGAATGTCATAAAAATGAGTTTGTCACAGTAGAATAATATGTTTAATTTAACTTAGCCTTATCTTAACTTTAGATGATTTAGGTGGCTTCTCTCCTCTGAATTAAAACTGAATTCAGTTTAGAATGGACTGAAGTAAAATAATTTATACCTATCCACATGAAATACAAATATTTTTTGTTGTCTTCTCTGAATAAAGGAAAACAGTATACAATTTTTCTTTCTCCTGAAAGCTGTAAGAAGGATGTTATAAGACTTTTCCCAATCCTGGAAAATAAATGCTTTTGTTCTTCATCCTAAGGAGCTTTTTACTCCTGCACTTTTTATCTTTTGATGCACCAGGAGGCCTACAATCATGCGTCAAGCTTCTTTAAGGTGTGGGAGAATGGAAAGGAGGAGATGGTATGGCTGCTTAATGCTTGCTGTTAGATTATTGCTTTGGGCAATACCTATTAACATAAAGTACAGTCATTCTTGTTTCTTAATCTTAGTAATGAAACGGTTTAAAACTTGTTACATAATCAAACATCGGGTATAACGACGGGTTTTCACAAGAGCACGAAAGATAAACATTTTCACACAACAGATTGATCCGGTCATACATCAAGCACGATAAATTACCCCACATGTTTAGTAAAGTTCCGTATTGGTGTGTGAAATTTCATAAAATGGAACTGTTACTTTGAATGTGAAATGGAATTTTGAACATTTTATCTAGAGTTTGGAATAGCTCTGAATTGAATTGAAATCTCCAAAATATAGAAAGCAGTAGATTCATATTCAGAATCAGACATTTGTTCAAAGTTCCTGAATATAACGTTTCCAAATGAAGTGTTTTGTATGCTCTCACTTTGTAAGTTGTCCAGGTTGCTACATCGTCAAAGGGTGGCATTTAGGAAATGAAGTGAAATTATAATTGTAATCCTTTGCGCCACTTACTAGTGAGTAAGGACATTGAGCTTAAGAGAACATGTGGAATAGGAGTCTTTCCTACATTTGTGGGCATGCTTGGAATATTGAGACCGTGTTATAATATTTCATACAGTAATGACCTAGAGTTATTTTGTTGATTGTGATAGCATACAACAGTGGTTCTCAACCTGTGGGTCGGGACCCCATTTGGGGTTGATCAACCATTTCACGGGGGTCGCCAAGCAAGGCTGTCCGCCATTTGTTTTGTCTGCCATTTGTTTTGTCAGCCATTTTTCCCCCCTTTTCCGGCGGGTGCCTTACCTCCCTTGGGCTGGGCCAGCTGGTGGTCGGCCTGCTCCGTCTCTGCCGTTTGCCAGCTACGCCTCGGCCGGCGCAGGGGGCGGAACCACGCATGTGCGACGCTCCCGGGCAGGGAAAGTCCTTGACTTACGACCGGTTGGGTAGTCCTCGACTTACGACCGGTTTAGTCCTCGACTTATGACCGGTTGGGGTCGCGGCATTAAAAAGGTTGAGAACCACTGGCATACAAGCTGATAAATAAAAAACCATATACACCAAAAGGCAAAATAGTAAGGTTGCTGTCCACTACACGAAGTAGCTTTCCAGGATTTTCTACCCACACAATTGCCTGTGATTTTTATGGTGGTTGGGACACAATTCTGAACAGAACTGGACTGCAGTTAACCACTGTTTTATTTATATGAATGCCCCCTTTGGTCTGTAGGGAACACAATAATGTGAAAAATGCAGTGTATATCTGAGACCGGTAACTTACCTAGCATTCTACAGTAGATTCCCACTATTTTAAGATTAAATAAAAATGAATGAATGAATGAACATAAATGTAGTGGGTGCCAAAAATTTTCAGGCATGTTGAAGACCATGATGTCTTGTAGAGCCATCCTAAGAAATAGTTGTATCGTAAAGGGTACTTAATTGAGCTCTCCTGAAAATGCAGAAATGATTAGAGATGTGAAATAATGAAAATAATTCAGAATTGTCAGTTTAGCTTCACAGTCAAATCCATGTTTCCTTCCTTCCTTCCTTCCTTCCTTCCTTCCTTCCTTCCTTCCTTCCTTCCTTCCTTCCTTCCTTCCTTCCTTCCTTCCTTCATCAGCTACTGCATGATTAATTAACATACAAATGTTTAGTAAGAACTGTAAATGACTATTAATATCTTAGAAAAGGCAGTCTCATATGAAGGGCATGCATCTTCTAACTATTTATTAAACAAATACCAACTGATAGGTAAATCTGGGCGCCTTACAATATTAAAACAACCATATAAAAACCATAAGGTGGACGAGAGTGGGCGGGGTTGGTTTCTGGCACACAGCATACATATTTCTCGTTCTGGAAGCTGACCCTTTGCTTCCTTCTCCCTATTTTCTTTCCCACTTTCATGTTCAGACAAGTTTGTAATGGTAAAAGTTCGCAACTTGAAAATTCATTAGTACAGTAATATTCATACTGAACAAAAATATAAATAATTGTACATTGAAAGAAAGACATTTTTTCTAGACAGCTTGATTGGATGCATTGGTATCATGAGTACAATACTGCAGAGGTTTTTTTACTAATATATTGTGGATGCAGTCCCATCCAAGAAAATTCCTTTGAAGTTATGGGAGCTTTTTTGTGAGCAAGTATGTTTGAAATTGAAATGTGTCCTAATTGTATTAAGTTTTTAAAGTTCCATTGCACATTTGTAATTTATTGGTTACTCTGGATAAACATCTATATAGCGGCCTACAAATCTCTTTTCAGGCCTCTTCCAAACAATCCTACTGGAAGTAGTCCTACTGAACTCTCCCTAGAAACTATTAATTATTTCAGTCTCCCATAGGAAGTGACTTTTCAGATAAATTGGATTGCAACTTACAATTGATCTATAACCTCCCTCAGCGTGGCTATGCGAGGGTTATAGAGCAATACTTCTAAAAATCCTTGGATGGGATTACGCTGACTTAGGTTATGAATTCTGCAGTCCTGACGGTAGTTCTCATAAGGCATTGCAAGCATTTCTTAATATCTTCCTTATTGTTACTTTGCTAATTTAAACTCCCCCCCCCAAGACTGAATGCCAGCTGTGGCAGAGCTGTTTTAAGGAGCTGTAGAGAAGTGATATGTTCTACACTTCCCTTCAAAGTATCTTTTTTCTTTTGAATTTAAGCACTATCCAGCTCTACACTTTAATTTGAAGATTAAAAGGGAGAGGGGTACATAAAATTGGCCTTTAATTAATTTATCTTGTCATATAGAACAGGGGTCCCCAACCTAAGGGCCGGGCTGCGGCCTCTTGGCCAGCAGGCCGTGGAAATGGCTGGCCAGTGCACATGCATGTGCACGTGCATCCCCTCGTGCTAACCCCTGTGGCCCCGTTTGTGCATGTGTGCGTGCACGAACGGGGCAGCCAGCGCGGGGCGAATGTGTGAGGCCCGTTTGTGCATGCGTGAATGGGGCCCGCTAGCACTGGGCGGGTGTGCATGGCCCATTTGCGCTTGCGCGAATGGGGCCGCCAGTGCCATTTGCGTGCATATGTGTGCACCAATTTGGAAGCTGCTCTCCTCTCTGGGCCGCAAGCCCGGAAAGGTTGGAGACCTTTGATATAGAAGATAAAAGAGAATTACTATCTTTTGCTCTAGAAAGAAAGACAAATCAGTTGTCGAAATTGAAAAGAAGCAGATTTTGACAAAATTTTGAGATAATCTTTCCAAGGATAATCAACAATGGAACTGACTGATTTGGGAGTTGATGGTTCTCCTTTGCTACAGTTATTTAAGAAAGCAATTATTAAAGCAGGATTTGGAGAAGCATTTATCAGCTATCTTATAGTTGCAAGATTCATTCATGTTCATTATGGAGGCTGAATAGATTGTTTCCAAGATACTTCACAACTCTGTGGTTCTTTATAGTATATGCTGCTCAATAAAAAAAGCCTTATTGGAATGGCTATAGTCTTGATCAAAAACATGATGGTTTCTGAAGCTCTTGCAAAAATGTACTTAATTATTAAAATAAAGGCCTGTATAATTCACATTGATGGAAAGAAGGGTTTCTTAAGGAACAATAATTTGGATTTTAAAAGAGTAAGCGTACAGTATATGATTAACCCTTAATTTAACATGTTTTGCTTTAACAAATTTCAGATGCAAGCAGTGGACAAAGTGTATGCTTCTGTCCATGCATAAAATCTTACTTGGCATTTTACACACGTGGAAAATATATGTGAATAAAACATTGCAGCCCTGTTTTGTGCATATATACATGCATAAAACCTCAGTTGCATTTGATAAACTATTTTGCTTTAGCAGACGCCTCTTCCTCCAATAAGTGGTTAAATAATGGTTTATCCTATGGTGAAAGTTTATTGTACTAATGTTTGAAACACTGCTGAAGAATCTATGTTATGGAAGGCTAATATATTAGAGATTTTTAACATGAAAGTCAATTTTGTGCTGTGTAACAATCTGTTTCTTTGTGACCCTCTAAATTTATAAGTTGGTTAGAAATGGCCATTTTCAGGTCTTATTTGGTGGAAAGCCATTATACACCTGCCTAGTTTTATGGCTTTCATGTAATACATTTGTTAGTGCCTGATTAATTAACCGCATTGTTACAAAAATAACTATTTTGAGAATTGATGTAATATGTGAACAAAATTTTTGAAATTAGATATTTTAATGGAATGCCAGTCATTGCTGATAGAAAAATTAATGATGTTTTCCTTGGGTTAGGCCTGGGAGGTAAGAAGATAATTTATTTATAAACTATACATTTTTGAAATAAAATAAGGCCGCATTCTTTCATTGTAGAAATAACAGTAGTGCATGCTTGATCTTTAACATGGACCGTTTGATTTTGTTGTTGTAATACTGCTTTTTGAGGAATTTTAAATTTATTTCTTTTTTTACAGATTATGTTTATTTTGAAAATTCTTCAAGCAATCCATATCTTATCAGACGAATAGAAGAACTTAACAAGGTATATGATGTTTAGGAATTTCAAAAATAAACTATAACTTATTCTTTGGGAGACAGTTTCTTCTAAGCTGGTCTCAAACTAAAGAATACATTTCCTTAGGAAATGTATTGTGTTTGATCATCCTCTGTCTAGAAAAGAACTAAGGAATATCTTTCCCACTAGCACTTTTTAAAAGAATTACTTTAGGATTTTTTCTGTATTTATAATTTTAACTGTATTTTATGAATATTTTCTGCTTATATATTTATTGTATAGTTTATAGTTGTAAATATATAGAGCGGGGTATAAATCAAATAACAAATATTAAAAAAACATGGGGATGTTATTAATTCTGCTGTACATAATCTTGTGACTGATACGGTGTGGGCAAGCTAGAAAGTTGTACCAAATGAAATCTAGCTGCAGAATTAATGCAGGAGAACGAGTGAAAGGCAGTAATCATGATAAAAAGTGTTGGGGCAAATTAAGGCAAGGAAAAATGAAAAGCACTCACCGAGATCACAAAGCAGTCCAAGGAAAATGATTGCTGCTATAACTAGATCTGATCTAAATTTTATTAATTGATAATGTCTGGAAAAGCCTCAATCCCTGATATAGAATAACTCCTAAAACTACAGGTAGTCCTTGAGTTACGACAGTAATTGGGACCAGAATCTCCATCACTAAGCAAAATGGTCGTAAAACGCAGTGACTTATGACCGTATTGCTTAATGATGACAATACAGCAGTCCTTGTTATCATTGTTAATTAAATCCCTCTGGCTGTTAGGCAAGGACCAACCCCAATCCAAGCTATTTCCAGCTTGGTCCCTCCCCGATCTCAGTAAGGTAAGAAACTTCCTATTCTGCTTCCTCTTACAACTCCCCCCCCCATCAATCTGTCTTTCTCCCCCATCTCTCTCCTTTTGGCTGTCCTATTCTTCTGTGGCCATGGTGCTGAGGCTGAAGTAGAGGAGCAGTGCCTTTAGCAGTCTTCTAGCCGCCATTGCCCTTGGACCTCTACTTCAGCCCTGGTGGTACCACCACCACAAAGAATGCTGCCTCAAGCCCTGCACTGTTACCAGCCACTTCAGTGCCACAATGCAAAGCTTTCCGATGCCTTTCAAAGCATAGCATGTATGGTGTGTAGTATTTGGAAATAACACAAGTGCTTCACCTGGTCGGGCCATCAGCTGCCTTGCATAAGGTTAGACTGGGGGTGCCTTGTCAACAGAGGGAAGGAAATGTTGGTCCAATAGGTGTGGCAGTACTTGCAGAGTGCGGCAAGGGTGGCACTGGGGTCCTAGTTGTAGTGCAAGGCTAGAATATGGGTGGACTGGCTGGGTTTATTTAGGCCGCTATATATCTCCACAAATCTGGACATTCCCTTCATGCAGCGTATATTGATTTCAGGTCAGCTTTCAACACAGTGTCTAAATCTCATGATCTGGTCATTACTAATACCATCTTCCGCCTGCCTACT